>NC_056731.1:167607228-167667228 GCF_019279795.1 Protopterus annectens | reverse complement strand
TCTAAGAGATTTAGATTTACTGAGGTAGAGCATGTCCATTAATTCTGGATTTGACATAGCTTTGTATGTCAGGCATAGATCGCCTCTAAGTAGGCGGTATGCAACTGAGTAGAGCTGGAGTTTTTTTAACCGAGCAGCATATGACATCTGTTTGAGACCCTTGATCCTCTTGGTGAGATACTTTTGGGGTCTTTCTAATTGCTGCAGGTGTCGGGTAAGGTACATCCCAAAAGGGGCATTGTATTCTATGATGGGCCTGATGAGGGATGAATAAAGGGGCACGATTACCTCTCTTGATCTAGATGTGAAACCCTTCGTGATGAGGTGGGCTATGTAGAAGGTCTTTCTAACCACTTTGGCAATGTGGTTTTCAAAGGAGAGATTGCTATCAACTTGGGTCCCTAGGTCCCTAATAACTTTCTCTGTACTTAATGGGTTTCCGCCTATGTGGTAATTTGTGGGCACATTGTTTTTGCCAAAGGGTATGACTATACATTTTTTGGCATTTAGCTTTAAACCATGGTGCTGGTACCAGTTATCTGTCTATGTGAGACCTTTTTGAAGGATGTTTGTGTCAGCTGGAGAGTTGATTATGGCGCCCAGTTTGCAGTCGTCTGCGAACTTGGTGAGCCATAGTCCTCCCATGTTTGCCTGTACCTCGGAAAAGTATATACCGAACAAGAGTGGTCCCAGGACAGAACCCTGTGGGACGCCACTTGTGACCGGTTTCGAGTCTGACATGGCTCCAGCAACTCTCACTCTGTGGGTTCTGTCTTTGAACCAGTTTGCGACCCATCTTGTGACATAGGGGTTTATATTTAAGCTGGATAGCTTATCTATGATGTCCAAGTGGGGTATTGTGTCAAATGCCTTTGCAAGGTCCAGATAGGCTGTGTGGACTACCTTCCCTTCATCTATGGCTTTGGTGACTGTTTCGAAGAAGTCAACTAGGTTCAAAAGGCAGGATCTGCCCTTGACAAAGCCGAACTGGGTAGGGTCTAGTGTCTGTATGTCCCCAATGTCTTTGTTTATGAGCTCCATGATGATCCTCTCCATAGCCTTGCAGACTAAGCTAGTCAGGCTTATGGGGCGATAGTTTCCAGGGTCCGTAAAGGCTCCACCTTTGTGGAGTGGGGCTACTGTTGCTGTACGCCATTCTGTGGGCACATATCTTGTAGGGAGGCTGAGATTGTATAGCTGTTTTATTTGAGGGATTAGTTCCTCTTGGAGTTCATGTAGGACGCAACCTGGGACGCCATCTGGTCCCATGGAAGCAGTGTGTTTTGCTTTGGAGAGGGCAGCCTTCACCTGAGCATCAGAGATGTTTGGGAGGCAGCCTTCTGCCGGGATAGATACTTGCTCTTTTGGTGGGGAGGGGGTGGAGAAGTTTGCACTGTACCTGTCTGCCAGGATATTGGCGATGTCTGTGGGTTCAGTGTATTTTTTGTCATTTAGAATCAACTCAGAACAAGTCTGGGAGTTGCATCCCAGGTTTCTAACATAACTGAAAAAAGCCTTATGATTGTCTTTGGTGTCCTGTGCAATTTTTCTCTCGAAGCTGGCCTTGGAGGATTTTATGAGGGATCGTAATTTTTTGCTAGTACTGATCAGAGATGCCTTCCCTATTAGGGATTTTGCTCTATCATGTAGTAGCTTCCTCCTTCTGTTGTACAGTTTATTTATGGCAGGGATCCACCAGACTGGATGCCTGCCTTTGGATGATTGGGTCTTGGTTTTGTTTGGGATAGCATGATCCATGCATTCCTGGAGATGTCCGTAGAATGTGTTTATATAGGATTCTGCAGTTTGGGCCATAGTTTCCACTGGCCCTGGGGCCTTGAAGGATTCCACTTCAGTTTTGAGAAGTGAGAAGTTCGCTTTTGAGAAGTTTTTCACTGTGGTTTTCTGGGCTGGGGGTGGGGTCGGGATGTGGACATCCAGTGAAATTAATTTATGGTCTGATCTTACCAATGAGGGATATACTTCTGGTGTGGAGCATAGAGTCCCCATGTTGGTAATGATCAGGTCTAGTATGTTGTCCCCTCTTGTGGGAGTGGTGACTAGTTGTTCCATAGCATTTGAGTTTATAATTTCCTGGAACCTTTGGGCTAAGGTGCTGGGGCTTGAGTAGTGCTTCCAGTCAATGTTTGGGTAGTTGAAGTCACCCAATATAATGGTGTTCGGAGAGATCTTCATGTTCTCCAATGTTTTCAGGAAAGTCGAGTGGGATTCCTGACTTTGAGAGGGTGTGTCTGTAGGATGCTATAAACTGAAAAGCAGTCTTGCCCACTGTTAGTTGCACATGGATGGTCTCCAATACTTAGTGCAATGCCACTAACCTGGAGATGTGGATATCCTTGATAAATATGGAAACTCCCCCTCCTTTTGTGGTTCGGTCCGGGTTTTGGGGCCAAAAAGCATGATATGAGGTATAGCCTGGTAGTGCTGGGGTGCTCTCTGGAGCCTTGAACCAGGTTTCTGTCACTGCACAGATATCGATGTTCTCCATACTGAGGAGAGCTTCGAGTGCATGCATCTTGAGGTTAAGACTTCTGGCGTTTAGCAGCATTACCCTTAGTTTCTTGCTCCTTGTGCTGTCTATGGGTTTGACTTTTGAGCCTTTTGAGCCTTGCCTAAAAAAGGCACTATGGGGGTGGCAAGAGCCTTTGCCAATATCCGAAAGCCCAGTGGTGACAGGTGCAAGCCGTCCCTAGCGAAGCAATGTGGCTTGTCGAGCATGTCATCCCAGGCTGACAGACACTAGATCCCCTTTGAATGACACCAAAATTTTAGCCAATTGTTAAAATCGATCATTTTGTCTTTGTACTGTGGCATCATTCTAGGTGAGGGTAAGATGCTGCTCAAGGTCAGGGTCATACCAGCCTGGGCTACATGACCAGAGAGCTCCTCTATGTCTCTTTTCATGTAGTCCAGGGAGGTACGTCTCAGGTCATTCACACCAGCATGTACAATGACTGAGTCATATTTGTATTTGCTTTGGAGTGACCTGAGTGCTTGCGTTATGTGGCGGATCCTAGCACCCGACAGGCAGCTCACCATGACCTTCTCTTTATTCAGCCAGGTGAGCAGGACGTCTGTGTGTCTGACAATAGAGTCACCTATTACAAGAGTATCAGGTGTGTTATTCAGCCTTAAGGGCTGTGGCTGCTTGGCACACTGACTTTGTGGGTTATGTGTTGTGTGTGTTTTGTTTTGAGGTAGCGTTTGCTTGGATGTCTGCTTTGGAGGTCTCTGTTGCTTAGGTAGATTTTTATTTAGAGCCTCTGAGTATGTTTTTGTGTATTTATGTGTTTGGTTCGCTGATGTGGTGGGACTATGTGATACTGGAATTGTGTTGTGTGAGGTTACCTTCTCCTCTTGACTGGTTACACCAGTTTTGAGATGAGAGAGCTCAGCCTCCAGTTTGGCTAAATAGTTGCATCTCTCACATATATTTGAACCTGTTTGGAGGAGAAGAGGGTTGTCCGTGTACATGAGACAGTTTTAACATTGCCTCAAAATTCCCAGATTCACCAGCTGGACTGGAGAGGAAACCATTGACTGACCTTTGGACATGCTAGAGTAATATAGGGAAACTGAATTTAAGACGGACCAATAAAGGACAGGGTAATCGGAGAGAGTATAAGAGTAAGTAGTGCTTATGGTTTAATAGTGCTAACTTGTAGGATTACTTAATTGGACCAGTGAAGGGCCTTAGAATGAGAACAGGATGTTTAAATTGAGAGATAGAGCAGTTCTAAGGGAAAAAGTGAAGAGCAGACTTTGTGGAGCCATGAATAGTTTAAACCCAATTAGGCAGCACTGCCCGCTGTTGCGCTATGCACAAAAACGCGCAAAACCGCGCAAAAGAGGGTTTTAAGAGAGGAAGATGAAGGAGTTTTGGAATTGACCCAAAATGGCCAATAAAACTACAATTTCAAGTCAGTAACCACTCCCACAGGGGCAGGCAGGCTGCTCAATGTTTTTCACTGCCACTGATCAACAGAGAGACTTCCCTTTAGCCCAAGCAAAAAATGGCCTCACAGAAACTTACAAACAGTTCAAGAACAGCAAGCCTGTAACTGAACTTTTTTAAATCTCAGAAAAGTGGGAAAAAAGGAAGATTTTTTGTTTTTTGTTTTTCAGAGATAGCAGAGGTTCACAAGTATCAACAAGTTATAACAGTGCAGTAAATGACCCCACACAAGAGTGCTAGGCCAAAGACAGATAAAATGCAAGTTTTGAGAAAAAAACGATTTTAAAAATAAGTGCAAACAGGAAATTCAGTAAACAGCTCTAGGTTGTGCTCTAAATACAGTTACTAATGCAGAAATCAAGTTTAACAAGCCAGAAAATGCTCAAAATAGGCGGCTATGCAGAAAAACTTAGCAAATAAACAGAGGAAAAATACTTAAAATCTCAAAAGTGGCTCCTTTCTTCTCTCAGCATTTTCTCCTCTTGGTGGGTGCGTCACCAACAGCCAACAAGCCTGAAAAGATGCCAAAACCATGAGGCAACCAGGTGTTAAGAGAGGAAGATGAAGGAGTTTTGGAATTGACCCAAAATGGCCAATAAAACTACAGTTTCAAGTCAGTAACCACTCCCACAGGGGCAGGCAGGCTGCTCAATGTTTTTCACTGCCACTGATCAACAGAGAGACTTCCCTTTAGCCCAAGCAAAAAATGGCCTCACAGAAACTTACAAACAGTTCAAGAACAGCAAGCCTGTAACTGAACTTTTTTAAATCTCAGAAAAGTGGGAAAAAAGCAAAGTTTTTTTTGTGCTTTTGTTTTTCAGAGATAGCAGAGGTTCACAAGTATCAACAAGTTATAACAGTGCAGTAAATGACCCCACACAAGAGTGCTAGGCCAACGACAGATAAAATGCAAGTTTTGAGAAAAAAACGATTTTAAAAATAAGTGCAAACAGGAAATTCAGTAAACAGCTCTAGGTTGTGCTCTAAATACAGTTACTAATGCAGAAATCAAGTTTAACAAGCCAGAAAATGCTCAAAATAGGCGGCTATGCAGAAAAACTTAGCAAATAAACAGAGGAAAAATACTTAAAATCTCAAAAGTGTCTCCTTTCTTCTCTCAGCGTTTTCTCCTCTTGGTGGGTGCTTCACCAACAGCCAACAAGCCTGAAAAGATGCCAAAACCATGAGGCAACCAGGTTTTAAGAGAGGAAGATGAAGGAGTTTTGGAATTGACCCAAAATGGCCAATAAATAAATAAATATTGTAAATAGCATGTAACCTTACACCTTCTTTTCATACAGTCAAACCTGCTACTTAAGGAAACTACTAAATCTATTGTATCTACCTTCCTGAATGATGTTTTTTGAAGTATACTGCGTGTATTTGCTTTTTTACTAACTGTATTCAATGTAATGTTATTCCAAATGTATATATTTTATTACTATCTTTTGCACTATGTAACTTAGATTGTATTTGCTTTGCTTTTGGAGCTTTTCTCCCCGGGCCTCCACTGAAAATGGGTACGTTCTGGCCCAGTGGACTTCCCCAGTAATCAAACTGGAAATAAATAAATAAATAAATAAATAAAACTACAGTTTCAAGTCAGTAACCACTCCCACAGGGGCAGGCAGGCTGCTCAATGTTTTTCACTGCCACTGATCAACAGAGAGACTTCCCTTTAGCCCAAGCTTATAAACAAAATGAGGGTATTTAAATATATGTATTTATTTATTTATTTATTATTTGATAGGGTAAACAGGAAGTAAATATTGTCCATTTTCTTTCTTCTATATTCCTTACATAACATTTTATATAATATATGTTTTTTTATAAAATATGTTCGTTTTTTAAAAACAGAAGTTTTACAAATGTATAATATATTTTTAAACACCTGTAACCACATACGCAATCGATAGGTAGGATGATATATAAGTGATGTTTCCTACATATACACACATGCATACATAAATATCAGAATGTGTGTATAATATACTGACATTCAAAATGTATGACTTTTGTTTTTTGATTAATTGAATAATTGAAGGTGGAATGGACAGCCAATGAAGTTTTAAGTTTTAAGTTGTAAATTGAAATGTTATAAAAGGAATGGAAAAAAGTGCTATTTGTGATTCTGATGAAGTCTCCGGAGGGAGATGAAAGCACTCAATCTGTGTATTTGTTTTTTGTTTTATTAGCTGTTATTAAATTTTTTATTGATTGAAATATTCTGGATTGTGGTATTGGTGAAACACAAGTGATTCAAGAGGGAAGGCAGCCTTCATTGCATGGGAGCTACACTTTGTTATCTTATTTTGTTGCTTAGTATGCCCCTCACACCCTCTGTTAACATTTCACAGTTGCTTCCCCAGTCTCCACCAAAGAACTGAACATCAGCAGTACACCCTAAGTGTGTGCATCTCCCTCCTCCCCTGTCAGATCCTCATATACCTAAGCCACTGATCAAATCCATGTCCCCTGGGCTGTAGGGAGTGCTTTATCCCTCAATGCCACAGTGCGAGTTATCTCCTTCTTTGTACTGTTCTCCCTGAATCTTTGCTGACTATGTCAAGGAACACAGACATTAATAGCCACAGGTATAGCATCTTGCAAGTTTTCTGTAGGCCAGTTAGCAACACTTTTAAAAAGTTATGAAATGGACATGTGTGCTTCTTAGGCAGATCTGCGGAAGTGCATATTGTAGAACCCATTAAACAAGTGGAACCTAAGAATGAAAAAACAGCAAGTGTGTGTGTGTGTGTGTGTGTGTGTGTGTGTGTGTGTGTGTGTGTGTGTGTGTGTGTGTGTGTGTGTGTCTCTGTACATGATTTTTCAGTTTTTGATGCCCTTCCAACAACAGTTACGTACCCTACACAAACTTTCAAACATTAATTAGGCAAAGATACTATTTCACAACAAAATATTAAAAAAAAAATATCCATCCATCCACAACCCCTTTTCCCATTTTTGCACATGGGGTTGGGGTATCACTTTAACAGAGAAAATCATCTAGAGCCAAGGTTTAGACCACTGGGTGGCCATCCCTGCTGTGGTAGATCTTCCACACCACACACTTGCATGCACTCTCATATCTATTGCCAATTTAGAGTGTCCAAACAAATTTAAGACCCACTTAATAGATGCAGTTCCAATCTATTATCTAATAGATATTAGAATAATGCCATCCAAGGTGGGCATTATCTGGAGATAACATAAACCTGTGACATTGGGCATCACAATACCCCTGGATAGTGTGATATTTCACCGCAATGCTCTTCTTGTTGGGCATTTTGCCACTTTCAGAGGATACCCAGGGAAAAACCCTTGTATACTATATAAAGATTTAAGTGGATATATATGACAGAATAATAAATGCAACACAACCAAATCATACTGTAAAGGCAGAAGTTTTATTAGCCATATTAATGCATTTATCTACAAATATCACTAGACACTTAGACTTCTTCAGATTAAAAAAAAAGCTGAACAACTTTTAAAAGCCCAATAAATCAACATGTTAAAAGCTAGTCAGTTGCACTACACTAATCAATTAGTATTTTAGTTTCTGGATCACAGTATATATTTCTAAACTAGTTACATAATTTGTGAAATAAAAGTAAAAATCTTTGTTTAAATACTAAGATAAAATTACATGAAATTGAGATAACATTTCACAAAACCCTTTCTTAAAAGCAGCACAATATAACTATTTTTACATGGGTTTATCTAGCTTTGATCTGATTACCATAAAAGCTGTGCTGTAAATATGATGGCAAAACAATGTGAAAAACTAGCTCTGTTGTTTGATCTTCCTTAATTGAGCAGTCAGTTTAAACATGCTGTTAACATTCGGTGACTCACTGACACCTGGAGGGAGTCAATCCTCTAACTTAAGTTACCGCAAGTGTTCTTTCAGTTCTCAAAAACAGTCTGTTGACATCCCCTATAAATTACTTGTTCCTTTTTAATTATAAAGCTGAACTTCTTAAAGTCAGTGTATATAGCTGAATGCATGAATAAATCATTGTTCAAGTTGTAGTGATGGGGCTGTTGTCTGGCTAAGGAGAACTGATTTAAAGACATCATGCATTTTTTCTTCTCTCTCTCTTTTATCTCCTGCTAGTAATTCATTTGGATTGCAAAATGTCTGCAGCCTAGGACCTTTTCTCTTGTAAATGTAAAAGGAGATGAAAGGAAGGAAGAAAAAAGGGTACTGTATGTTTCAAATGCAAAATATAACCTCTTATATCTCCTGTGCCAGCAGGTCATAAAATGTAATTACAGTCCACTTCAAAAAAGTACTAACAAGAACTGTGAAAGAAGGGGTGGCCACAGTTGTGCAGTGGTTAGTGTTGTCTCCTGGTTCAATCCTTGGCTGAGGTGCCTTCTGTGTGGAGTCTGCATGTCCTCCCTGTGGTCTCATGGGTTTCCTCCAGGTGCTCCAGGTTCCTCCCACATCCCAAAGACATGCTGTAGGTAGATTGGACACTCTAAATTGGCCTTAGGTGTGAGTGTGTGCATGTGTGTGCCTTCCATGGAAGGTTGTGTGCTGGGCTGGCAACTCAACACTGTAAAACTCCACTACCAATCATGAGTGGACAGGTGATCTGCTGTGCCAACCCCTACTCGGGAAAAGCCAAAAGAAGAACTGTTGAAGAAGGACATTAAAATGCATATAGTTAAGATATTTATGTTGAGATCTTGTATATTGATAATCTATTGTTCTGAGCTAATGTAATTAAACCTTTGTCCTTTACTAGTAGAACTGGTTCAGCTACTTTTGTTGTGGAAAGGACTAATGTAATTAGCTTTGTTCCTGAATAACTGCTCCGTTGCATATGTGTGTGTGTGTGTGTGTGTGTGTGTGTGTGTGTGTGTGTGTGTGTGTGTGTGTGTGTGTGTCTGTGTGTGTGTGCTTGTGTGTGTGGGAGAGGGTTAAAGTAGAATATCTTGTTCTTTTAATGTAGTCTTCTAACAATGATCTAGCAAAAGAACCGAACCAGAATGTAAACATATTTGAGACTGACCTTCGTTCTGTCTTGTCTTTGTTTGGAAGAAACTGGTGACACATCCTTGCAAGAGGTTTGTTCAGCCTGCGTATTTCAAATATTATTCTAAGTCAGTTTAGTTAGGGACAGTATGTTTCATTATCTGTAGATGAGGTTTTTCTGTATATATTCTATCCTGTCTAAATGAAAGTTATTTTATTCTTCCTTGTGCACGTTCCCATTGCGAAGCATAGTTAATCTGTAACTGTACTGTTTATATTATTATTTAAATATAGTTTAGTTACTGACTTTTAAGCACTTGTGGTTGGTCTTTTTATTACATATGTAGTGTTGCTATTTATTATCTGAGAGGAGTTTTATCATTTACCACTGCAGATAAACAAGTTGTGGCTCCTTACTCTAGTTAGGTCATTTGAGCCTACTACTAGTGAAAATACTAAGGTATATCATTTAACATAATTCATAATCAAGAGCAACATTTAACTGGAGGTGACTGGCCATGCAGGTTGTTGGCAGTATGAATGTGCCAAGGAGAAAACTGTAGGAAACTAAACATTCTCCCAAAATTTCATGGGAATTGTGTGCGTGTATGTGTGTATGAAAATAACAACTTGTGTGAAAGGCAGTTGCCTAGTTAAGGGGCACTGTATGACACTGTTTTTCACGGAGATAGTGGTAAGAAAGGGACCTGGGGTGTTAGGTTAAAACATCAGCTCTGAAAGTGGCTTGTATGCAGTCTAATCTGAGAGTGGATGTTGGAAGCCCATATCCAGGGAAGCAGCACATAGTAACTTTATACTATTGGGGCCAGGTTGCATTTTGTGAATTGATCATCCAGTTAGACCTTTGTGCACTAGCCTTGTTTGTCAGTATTGTGACATGAGAGACTGTTCCTCTGGTGCCAGCTTGAACCTTTTCTTCATATTTAGTGGCAGTATGTTCCACTGTTCCTTTCATATTTGGTTAGCAAAGTAGGATTCAAACATTATCCATGCCACTGATCAGCATACAAGTTCTTATTCTTAAGGACATAAACCTACTCAGATATCCTGTGTGACAGCTTCTTTTCATTTTCTCCAGATAAAATTGTCATAAGAGAAAAACAGGGTCGGGTGAACAATTAACTCTGTTATACAGCTGTACATTTTTGACTACTAATCACATTTAATTTATGATCATAGTTGGTGCATCACACACTGCATAGTATAAAAGCTGTACAAAGCTGCTCTGAGTGTCTGTAGGAGAACTGATGATTACTCCTAGGTTGCAGTCATCACCAAACTTAGCCATAGGCCTTGAGCCTTGGTCTGGATATCAGAAAGTAAATGGCAGAAGGAAAAGGCCCAACAATGAACTCTGTGAGACGCCACTATTAACATTCTCCCATCATACACCTTTATTTTGTGAATTCTTCAGATAAAATAAGGGTTAATGTTCAGTTATGTTAGCTTATCCATAATGCCAGACATGGTGTTCATCTCAAAGGCTTTGGCCAGGCCACAATAGGCAGTATGTATGGAATGACTGTTGTTCATGGCTTATGTGGCCTATTTGAAGAAGTTAACCAGATTTAGGAGACAGGGTCTGCTTTTGACAAGGCCACATTGATTAGGGTATAGGGACAGGACACTGCATAAGTCTGAGTTAATAAATTCAGATATAGTCCATAACTTTACACATACTACTTGTGAGGCTAATATGTCTGTAGTTCACTTAATCAGTGGTGGAACCACCCTTATATAAGGGTCGCACTGTGGCAGTTTTTAATGCATCAAGGACATATCCTGTAGAGAAGATAAGATTAAACATGGAGAAAGAGAGGTTCACATATGTTGTATCTAGTGCTAGTAAGGAGATGGCATAGTATATTTTCAGGATTAAATCTTCTTGTTTTTGAATAGGGCAAAAAGGATATGATCAAAGGTGATTTATTTTTGGTGGGAGGATGATGGGGAAATAGGGAAAACATGAGGGTAGGTAGGTCGTGTACAGGTGGAGCTAAAACTGTTCACTAGGATATTACCTATTAACTTGTGACCAGAGTACAAATACAATTGGAGTCTTACTGGATATTACTTCTATGTTTCTTAATATAGGTGAAAAAATATGATTGTTTTTAATGGAGGTATCAATCTTAAGTTTGTATTCAGCCTTAAACATTTTACTAGTGCACTTGAGGTTCGAGTTAATCTTTTCTGGGAGACTTTCGGGTATAGAGATTGATCCTTGTTACAGAACGCAGTCAGTTCCTTCCTTTTATTGAACAGTTAGTTATCAGGAGAGATCTACCCACTATATGTGGAACAGAGAGGGTTGGTCTTATTTCCAGCTGACTGCAATATCTACCAGTTGTTTTTGGGTTAGCATTTAGAAGACAGCAGTTTGAGTGCTTTATTCAGGATTGCACAGATTACACAGCACTACTGTATATATGTCAGTTTATGTAGCCATTGTCTTCCATATGCACCCCTTGCTTTAAATCTGCTATAATGTCCTCAGCTTCCCGGAGTCAGAGATTAATTTATAAAGTGTCATGCTTAAAGGAAAGGAATATGAAAGAGAAATAGAGAGAGATAGAGAGATTTAGAGAAGGGTCTTGACAGAGGGAGGTTAGTAGAAAAATAATATGCAAACCTTGTTTCTCTTTTAAACACTCTTAAAATGGCTGAGTAGATATTCAGAAATATCCTCAAAGGTGGTTAATTAAACATAGCATTTCCAGGTTGGAGGAAAAGACTGGGACAGCTGTCCTTTTCTATGCCTGATTGAAATATTCGCTACCTGAATATGTCAGTATACTGCAATCATATGTGCCACATGAAATCCTGCTTCAGCTGAGATGGAGATTTGTGTACATTCATCACTTATTTGTTTTAATGTACAGCACTTATTTGTTTTAATGTACTATCAACTCACCGATGGTGCATATGCTCAGAAAAGTTACATGCCACACTATCTGCCAAGTGATGGTGAACATGCTCAGAGGAGCTACATGTCACCCTGCAGTCTATACAGAACTGCCATAAGATTAATATAGAAGTCCAGTAATAAGGTGAACACCATATACATGGATCAAGAAGTTAGACAAAAGTTCTAAAGGGCACCACAAAGCATCTAAAACCCCATGGCTTCTGGGGGCCAATAGGTTGCTTCCTCCACCATTGCACTCATGTTTCCTACAGACTCGATCAGCTTCTCCAGCAAAACTTCTCGCCTACCTTAGAAGGTATATGGAAGGGAGATACAACAGGATATGTTGGTTTTATGAGAACTGTAGCATATCACATTTATTAAAGTGCTCATAACTCTGCACATCACGCTATCGCTATTGTAAAAGAAACATTTGCAGTACCTCACTGCATTGCACATATGACTTTTTTTGAAATTCATCATTTCATATTGACACTGTCATATAACCAAATATTATTTTTCTATTACACTGTTCATAATCCTGACACTCAGCATGATGGATTCTGTGGCCAAACACCAATTCTGGTTAGGGTACCTTAAGATAATAAAAGGTGGGACTCCTTACTTTAAGGCTTAGCTGATCTTTTGGCTTTGTAATATCAGTTGCTACTTTGTCAGAAGTTAGTGTTTCAGCTGATTTCTAAATTGCAGATCAAATTACAAGTTACTCTAACCTGAAGCTACCTTTGTTTTTAACTTCTTACTGCTGAATAACTCCCTGGTCTTGCATACTTTTTTTGCCCAAATAAGGCATGATTATATTACTTGCATTTATCATGATACTGCTCTACTTTATTAGTGGCATACACTAGTCACTACTTTGTTTATTCAGCTGAAATGGATGATAAGCATTTCCGTGATTTTTTTAGCAGAGAAAAACACACACACACACACACACACACACACACACACACACACACACACACACACACACACACGCGCACACGCACACGCACACATGCACATGTGTGTGCGTGAATGTATGTGTTTGTGTGTGTATAGAAGCTAGAATGAAATTCATCTTTACAGAGTCATGCTGCTGGCAGTTACCTGGATTTTGAAGCCTGTGAGGGATCTGTCAATGAACATGAGTTCTAGGAGGCCAGTGTTAAGTTTCTCCCATGTGGTACAACAAATATACTCTGTAGACAACTAGCAATCTGATTTGTTCATTTTTTCCCCATTTGATAGTAGTTGATAATTATTGGCTTTATGGCCCAGGGGTAAAAAAGAGGTATGGTTGTACTGAAGCAACAAACCTCTGCTGACATCCAACAACTTAAAAATATTTTGTGATAAAGAGGCTTTACATGCTGGGGTTACTTTTGTAATAGGTGTCAGGTTATTTACCATAATTTCTACTTATCTTTACATGGATTATCTTAACGGAAAGCCTTCCTCTTTGCTAGAGCGATCTTATTTTAGAGAATGTTCAGTGAGTTTTAATTTGGGCTGGAGATTTTTAATATCAGACAGTTACTTTTTCTTTGGAATAATAGAGAAGTGAAGAATATCAGTTGGTCAAAGCAATAAATGAAGTTACAGATTTATAATTAGTGAATGTTTGTTCTGCTGAAAGCATAGGTATTGTTGTACCAGTATGTTTTACTTCCAAGTATGGAAGTTGGACTAGAATGGCCTGATTTTATATATCGATAGTGTTAACAGACAGCCGTTTAAGTCCATCCATTACTTTTCTTCCCTTATGTTATAACGGACTGACGGGCATCCAAAAGCATAGAAATAGTGTAAAGGGGTGGCAAATGGGTAGTGGTCCCTGTTTTACACTGTTATGATTTTTACGCTGTGCTTTTAAAAGTAATAATGATTTATGGAAGTCCCGTGATCAGAGCTTTAGCAATATGCATACTAGAGTGGACACATTTAAATGTTATTTGAACACCACACTCCACTGATGGCTGACTGGTTTAGTTACAAGTTGGACTAAAAACAAATTAATAAATGTGGGACTCTGAAGTCTTATACTTACATACTATTACAAATGAAAAAAAAACAAGGATGGTGAGAATGAGACTGGCTATATTAAAAGAGCTCAGCAGCTTATGAAACCCAAAGGTAAGTTAACTAACTGTATTAAGGAATACAAGTGTGATATACACTGCTGCACCGCATCAGTTAGCAAATGGAGTTACATTTTGGAGGCTCGGATGAGGTATGCAGTGTTTAAAAAATCCTACAATCAGTGACTTGCAGCCCAGTTTCTTTCAATACTTCAAACACATTTGCAAAAGGTGGGGAAGGTAAGTTAGACACTAATGATGCCAAATGCTTTACATATGAAAGGGTGCTGAGATCACATAATCTTTCCAAGAACAGAGTGAGAATGTCAGTGTAACCTTTTTTATGGTAGTTACAGTACAGAAATGATTATATGGCTTTCATTGAAAAAAACAGCAGGTCCAGGTGATTATGCTTCGGGTTATACAGAGGCTTCCCCCATAGGGCAATTACTGAATTATCTTATGGAATAATTAATGAATTACTGGATGCATGTAACTTTTAAATCTTTGTTGCCATGCAACAGCCACATAGATCATGAAAAGTGTCTGTGTTCTCCATGCTTCCCAAATATTTGTGATCCAATGAGTTTCTTTAAAGTATGTGTGAAGATGTGGGATGTGGACAAGTAGACTCGGAATTCATGGAGTAACCATAAGAGTTATAAGAGACAGTAACATAAGATGGCATTTATCAAACAATATTAATTCACATGAGGATTGGTACCGGGGCATAAAAGGAGTCAAGCGAGAACAACGACTCAGGATTGTATAAGGTCTTTTGAACATGTTGTTTTTTGGAGGAATCTATGAAAATATGGGAAATCCAGCCAGTGAAGCTGATTAATAGCTAAAATTAAAACTCACTTATTTACTTAATAGCCAAAATTAAAACTTTGTGAACTTTTGATTGGATACCACAATGTGGTCATGCTGATTTAATTTAAAAGGCTAGACATTTGTCATAGGAAAGGATTATATCTTGAGATGCAGTCAATATGGGAAAGCGTCTTAATTGATTTTTTTATCAGAAGGAATGTCTTCTGTGAGTGGATAGTTATTGTTTTCAGTAATAAAAGTGGTATTTTCTAAAATACTAGGAAAGTTACCAGACGTTACTTGATAAATCTGATAATAAACATACTCCATTCTGGGTTTACTGGGAAAAATGTAAGTTTATTTGAAACATAGTTTCATCCTTGCATAGAGAACATTAATATTAAATGCTGTTTTAGTATCTTCTTCCACTATGCTCCAACTTTTTGCCTGGAGGATTTTAAGGTTTTGCACCTGTCAGACAGAAGCTAGGTTTTCTCCTGGAACCCAAATAATGTTTGAGGTATTCTGCTGAAGCTTTATGTGACTGGGTTAATATTTTTATTAAGTCTCCCAAACTCAAAGGGATTTGAAATGGGTGAAGGGTTTTATGTTGTTTACGGATCATGTCCCAGAAATGATTTCCTTGTTATACTGTCCACATTTTAGGGATTTGGTAACTATAGATATAAAATGTATTATCCGAAAATGGAAGCAAATCAAATCTACCTGGATTGGGTAACTGGAAGTCTCATATTATTACAGAACATGCTATTATGCATAAGATTAAAGTTTTGCCCAGTTTTGTAAAACTTTGGTCAAAATGTGACTATGTCTCCAATGAAGCTCTCTACGATTGTTCAATAAAATGTTATTTCTTTGTTGCCTGTTTTATGCAAGCACTGTAAATATGGATGTTGTGTTTTTTATTTGTTTTGTAAATCATGTTAGACTTTTCTGTCTGAATGGGACCCCTTCTCACCCTTGTCCTTTGTACTGTTTCCATAGCCTTCCCATTAAAATTTTGTTTGAATTTAATGAAATACAAAGAAAGGAAATTAAATGTAAAAAATATTTTAAAAAGAGAGAAGTTCAAAGCTAAGGCAGCAGTTACTTTCCCTTGTCACTATTGTACTAAATAAATTAATTTACTACAAGTAGAGCCATACTGACTGAAATGCCTTCCTGGAAACTGAGTTTAGCTGTTTGTTAATATTAGGTGAGGCAACATATTCCATCAGTTATAGATGGGTGGGTCTCTTTTGTGAAGGTATTCAGTATTGATATTGGTCAGGGAGAATTTATTTCACCCAAGTTGCCACCTTTATGGAAGGGTATGAAACAAACTTCATTGCAGATGGTGAGGAAATTGGACTCTGGTATACTTCAGTTTATAACATTTTTAAGGGTACAGTTATGAAGTAACAGCATAATACATTTGGGTGCATTTGGATCAGTGCATTAGAAATTCAAGAATCTATAGGTTTAATAGAGTTAGCTAAACCTAAGAAATAAAAAAAGTAATACAAATAAGTACAAAATAAATCAATAAATAAATAAAAAACTGAAGATAAAACTGAAATTCAGGAAAGTGAATAAAGTAACAGGCTTAAAGCCCTGAGTAGAAGACAAGCAGGAAATAAAAGTGAAACATTTTAATATGGAAGAAAGAATATTGAATGAAGAGATGAAGAACACAAGAAACAATAAACTGCTGACTGGAATACTTTTAAAAAAAGTGTGAGAAAGAATAGTGGGCACAAAGCCAACAAAGAAGAAAGAGAAAAATTAAGTACAATTCTGACTGCAAATAAAATAGTATTAAAAGTAACCTCAAGATGATGGCCTTTCTTGTGGGTGTCAGGTTTATGCAATCCTGACATTTTATGAGATGTAAGACTACTAATGAAGTACCATTTTCTGTAAAGAATGGGGAAAAAGAGGGGTATGTCATATTGATGGGTAAGAATTGTACAGGGTAGTATATAGATTAAAAGTAATGGAACGTAAGAAAGTAATGGTGCCTATACTGTATTAGGACATTAATAATAGATGTGAATGAAAGAAAACTTTATTTATTCATTTTTGTATTTGTTTATTGCTTTATTTAATATTCATTTTTTGTATTTGTTTGTATGTCTGTTGCTTTGTTTGTTTGTTTACTTAATTGTTCGTATGCTCATATGGACCTTTGGTAAAACATGAAAGCAATGGAAATATTTAGAGAATCAGAACCCTTTTTATCTTCAAGAACAGCATGTTTGTGACAAGGGGATGTAAAATGTAAGATTTTCAAACGGAAAAAAAAATATTTCTGTGCTAAGTATTTTGTTACTACGATTGATATAGCATATTTGAAGAGTGTGTGGGCAGAAGAGGTAATTCTAAATCTAAGGAAACATTTGGGAAAAGGGAATGACTAATGGAAAACAGTGAAAAAAGCAGGTAAATATGCGTTGGTTTTATAATCATTCATTATTTCCTGCTTATTATTTATTATTTATTTTACATTTATTTCATATTTGTTGAGCAGGTTTGTCCGGTTGAGCTGATATCCCTTTTTCAGCGGAGGCCCAGGGAGAAAAGCTCCACAAAAAAATTACAATAAAATTGAAAATGAAAAATAGGATTATTTGCAAAGATAAACATTTTCTTGGTACAATTAAAGCATAAAAATTATTTACAGAGCTTAATTTTTCCTTTCAGTTAAGATAGGTACAATGACAGTATGCAGAGTTAATAGGTACAGCCAGTTTAGTTGGAGTTGGTGAGGATTTGACAGGTAGTATACAAGTAAAAATATTTTAAGATTAAGTAACAGGTAATTACCTAGATAAGATGACTGTGAGAGCTATCACATGACAGAAAAATACCAATGAGGGCAGAGAGCAGGCTACATAAGGGAGGGAGACAGGTTATGGAGGGTGAGTACAGTGGCACAACCAGCAACTTTTTAGGTACTCTTTGGTAGCTGATTTAAAGTCTTTGAATTGTTTGAGTGTTCTGATTTCCAATGGGGGTTTGTTCCAAGAAATGGTAGGGTAATACCTGTAGAAGTTTTGACCAGTTTTGCTCTTGGGTTTATAGATTTTCAGTAAGTCTTGGTCTGAGCTACGGAGAGTCCTGGAAGGAGTGTAGAGAGAGATTCCAGGGGACAAATTGAGTCAGAAAGCTGGTTGGTATTAGACAGAGTGGACAAGCTGAAGCTGAGAGAGGAGTAACAGGTGGGGGATTTCTAGCCAGTTAGAGTGTTTTAAAGAGAGACAGTGATGAAATATATAGATTTGATTTGCAGCAAGTCTGGCCACTTTGTTATATGTAGTTTCAAACTTAGTTAGGAGAGAGGTTTGGAGGTTAGTGAGGATTTGACAGCTGTACAATAAGCTTGATAGGAGATAGGCATGAAAGAGGGATACTTTAGCTTTGTTAGAGAGGAACTTTTTATGTCTGTATGAGAGGCCAAGTTTTTGATGGGTTTTCTTAATGCAAATGTTGACATGCAAATTAAAATTCAGTTGGTCATCTATCATGACCCCTAGAAGTTTTGTGTTGGGTTCAGGTATGATATGTGTTTTATTTAGAGAATGGAAAGCAAAACTGGGTTTAAGATCGTGTATGTTTTTGGGGAAGAAAAGTAAAAGTTTGGTCTTTTTAGGCTTCAGAATTAGCTGGTTGTTAGAGAGCCATGTTTCAACAGAGTTGAAGGATTTCTGAGTAATAGAATATAAGTCAGAGAGGGTGTCTGCAGTTGTGATGACTGTAGGATCATCAGCATATTGGATAAGGGATGACTGAGGGCAGGAGGCATAGAATAGATTAGTAAAGATATTGACCAAGAATAGATCCTTGGGGAGCACCCAGTTTGATAGGGAGAGGAGGTGAGAGAGTAGAGAGCCATTTTACTGACTGAAGTCGATCTGTGAGGTGACTAGAAAACCAGGCAATGGTAGCAGTGGAGAAGTTAAGGTTAGTGAGTTTGTCCAGAAGAAAGGAGTGAAATACCATCTCAGATGCTTTAGGGGGCTCTAGGAATAAGGGTCTATATTAGAACACTGAACATTCAAAATTTTGAGTGCTCTAATATCGAACACTAGGAATTGAAAATTTAAAACATCAGACATTCAGAACAGCGAATGTTTTCCTAGGGAAACGTTTGCTGTTCCAAAACACATACACACAACACAAGCACACCAAACAAACAGCAATCCACACACATACACCTAAACTCTTACACCTAACCCTACACTAAACTATACATACACCACTAACTATCCACTTACCTTAACCCAAACCCTAACCCTAAGGTCCGTCACTATCGCACAGTTACCTCACCCGCACCCTAACCCTAACTCATCTACCCCGCCCTAACCCTCACGTCCACACAATCGCACACTTACCTGAACCTGACCCATAACTTTCCACCATAGCGCTGAAAATACCAAAGCAACAGAAATGGACAACTGAATTCTTTCCCTAGGAAAAAATTTGGTTTTCTGTTTCTTCGATATTTTCAGCTTTTGCTGAAAATGGGTCGATATTAGAACACTCAAAATTTTGAATGTTCAGTGTTCTAATATAGACCCTAGGAATAAGCATGTTACTAGTTTATTGTTATCTCTGGCCAGACAGATATGTTAATAAAGAACAGGAGGACAGTAGTAGTGCTATGTTTTGGACGAACACTGTGTTGTGTGGCAGTTTGCAGATTTTCTTGAAGTAAGTGTTCTATGACCTGCTTATGCATGCATTTTTCTGTTATTTTTGAGAGAGGTGGCAGGATGGCAATAGGTCTGAAATTGGAGATTTCCATGGAGTTACCTCCTTTATGTATGGGTAGGGTATAGAATTCTTTCCAGATCGAAGGAACTTTTGATTTGGAGATAGAATGGTTTATCAGTAAATAGACTGGGAGGGCTAGAGAGTAAGCTGCTATCTGAAGGAATTAGGGATGTATATTCTGAGCAGACCTAGAACAGGGTTTTAATTTGTGAAGTAGAGCTTTATTGTAGCTGGTAGGAATTGGTTTAAGGGAGAATTTGTTAGTAGAATTCTGTCTAGGGGAGGGGTCAGGTGGATCTGTAGTGCTAGAGTTAGAGGGAACAGGACTTAACTTACCAATGGATTCAATGAAGTAGTAATTGAATATAAATCCAAAAACAAATGATGTTGGGGAAAAAAAGAACCACTGGTGTGTAAAAGCAAACAAAGTAAAAAAGTAAAAATGAGAAATACAACCAGTGGTACATAGCAGGGGTAGATCCAAGTCGTAATTTAATGTATAGAATAACACACACATGAGCACTTTCGCATATAGCTTCTTCAGATCTGTTTGTTATTCTATACATTGAACTATGACTTGGATCTACCTCTGCTGTGTACCACTGGTTGTATTTCTTCTCTTTACTTTTTGAAGTAGTAATTGAATATAGAACCTGTTTATAGGGGTGTGTTTGTTGGGTAGGGATTAGGAGATGAGGGGTTACCTGGATATAGTATTTGATTTATTGAGTGCCAGAATTTCTTGGGATTTGACCTCTGTGAAGTAGGTGGACTATTATAAACATATTTTCTTTATCTTTCTTAACATGCTTTTTAGTAGGTTTCTGAGTTTTTTATATTTTTGTAAGTGGATGGAGAGCTTAGTTTTTACCCAAGTTTCCCACATTCTATATCTTGTTTTCATCAAGGTGCAGGCAGCATTAGTTAACTAGGGGGCTATGTTAGTTTTGACACACACTGTGTGCAGGGGTGCCAGTGAGTTAAGAATATTTAGAAAGCTTGAGATGAGTGAGTGCACTGCTTTGCTTAGAGAGAGTTGTATAAGAAAGACCAGTTTATTTTGGGGAGGAGGTTAATAAATGTTTCTGGGTCGAAGTTAGATAGTTTGTGACATTTGATGTATCTATGCGATATAGAGAAATGTGGAGAGAATCTTAGAACTTTTACTGGGGAGTGATCGCTTAGGGAGTTGGGTAAAGTTTCAGGGTTGTGATATTTATTTGGGTCTGAGACTAATATCCAGTCAATAAGTAAGCCAGAGTTGTGAGATTTAGTAGCATGGGTGGGTGTGGAGATAACTTGAGTAAAGCCTTGCAAGTTAATACATAAGGTAGAGTTTAGTGAGCAGAGGGACAGCCAGTTTATACTGACATTCCCTAGAAGAATGATTTTATTATGTATGTGTTGCGAAAGCAAGGAGAGAATATGCTCAAGCAGGGGAATATTGTTGCCAGGGGGTATATAAGTGACTGCTACAGTAACTGTAATATGATTATTAAGTTTAAGGTTGGTAATCAGGAGTTCAGCAGGTAGAAAGGATGGGATTGATTTATCTAGTGATGTGAGTGTAAGGTGGTTTGAGTAGGCAATGGCTACTCCTCTGCCTTTTTTATTTTGGTGATCTAGTTGATGTATATTATACCCTGGAGGGAGAAAGTCATTATCAGAGTTATGTGGTTTTAGTCATGTTTCAGTGAGGGTAATGATGTTTGGGGAGTGAGTTGACATCCAGGCATGGAATGGCAGGGTGGCAGGTTGGCATAACAGTTAAGGTGTTTACCTTATAGACACAAGACGCAGTGTTTGATTCTCACATGGGGTAACTGGTTAGGCTTAAAATGGCCTGAAAGGGCAGTTAGCCTAGTACTAACCTATGAATTCACTAACGTTACTTAGCACACTTCTAATATTCATTGAGAAAAAAGATATATGAGTTTTTGAAAGCTTTTGCTGACTCTTGACTGGGTCTGTTGAATTGCTGACAGGGGACAGAGATTCTGGGTCTGGATCTGGATGGATATTGCCTGATAGTAGTACAGTTTTAGGGAGGATGTTTGCATTATAGAGACAAAGGTATTAGATGAAGCATTTTATTTTGCTTTTTGGAGAATGTGTGAGGAAATGGAGAAATTTGATTTTGGGTATGAGAGTATTTGTGGGAAAGATGGAAGGGGAGATTTCAAATGAGTGAAGAGGTTGTATGAAGGCATTTGGGAGAGTGGAAGTTGGAGATGGATTGTTTGGTGTTAGTTGGATACTATAAGAGGTGAGAAAGTAAAGTAGAAATAAAGGAAGCATATAGAGGAAAGCTAGATTCATGGTGCTAGGGTCTAAGAGGGGGTCTATAGTAGTATGTAAGAGAGAAAGGAGGTAAAATGTTATAAAATATAGTATTAATAGTTGCAGAGAAATAGGAAGATGAAGGGAGGATTCCAATAGATGGAGAATAGAGTAGTTGACTTAGTCATTGTAGACCTGGTTATTATCTGGATCTGAGGTGTAACTAGTTGGCTTAGATAAGATGACAGGAAGGGGAGGGGTTTTAGGGGAGTGAAAAAGACAGAGTAGGTATAAAGGCAATGATATAGGGGTGGGTGGAAATGGGGTAAGGTAGAGTATGGAGCAGGTTGAGCTGACTCACATGGAAGCACCACCAGAAACAATCAAGCAACAGCTAATTTGGATGAGTGTTAGATTAGGCATGCAGTACATACCATCAGGTCATTATTTTATATTAATATTCCATGAGATTTATATCTAAGAAGAGAGTCTGCAATGAGACTTATAGTTAGCAAATAGTACAGATGGCTACTGATTAGAATCTTTCATGCAGACAGGTGGGAAAATAAAAATGCTGATGAAGAGTGAATGAATGAGGGATGATTAGAAAAAGAAAGGGGGAGAGGGGTGGTGGAAAGGCTGTGTGTAGGGTCCATACAAGGTGTGCTCACCACAAAATAATGTCTACTACAACATAAGACTAACAGTACAGTATTGTGTGACACAAAAACTAAGTTATAATTAAGAGCAGGAGGGCCAGATATATACAAACCTAACCAAAGCAAGCTATTATTTGTCATCAGCAAGAACCATTAGCTAGAGTCTTCATTCCCTCCCTTTGTCCACATTTGCTTTGCTTGGTGCTCTGATTTCAAAGACATATCATAAGTGAAACAACAATCTTCAAGTGTTTGCATGCATCTTAAGATGGACTGACATCCTACCCTGCATTGTTTTCTCTGCTTCATGCTCATTGACTGCTTTGACACAGTCTGCACCTCTTCCCCTTTAGCTGCATTGCATATGTATCAATGAATGACTGAATGTTGGAAAAAAGATCTCAAAATTAAATGCATCTTTACCAGAGAAATGGGATTGCAATCATAGGTTCATAGGTGTGTACTAGGCTAATGGCCCTAGAGTCTTTACAAGCCTAGCCCATAGAAGTGCCCTGGCATCGTGCCGCCTGAAGTTAGTTCCCAGTGCCACTATCAAGTAGAGCCACTGGAGTGATCCCGGGGTGAACTTGCTATTACCCATCCACTCATCAAGATTTCTCTTGAAGAGAGACAGCGAGGTGCTCTGCTTGACATCTATGGGAAGTCTATTCTAGAGCATTGGCACAGGGTTATGAGAGTGAAAAAAGAGAAACAATTATTTGGAATGGGTTTGATGCTAGATATTGCTGATGGAAAGAAGTAAAAATGAGAGCTAAGGCAGCTAGTCATGAAACATAGGATAACTGGAGAACAAAGGAGTAGATGTGAAGTATTAGAATGGAGCTGTAAAGCATTATGTGATGGGAATATGGCAGAGGAATACTGTAATGAGCTGAAATAAAGAAAGTAAGAGAGAAAATTAAGGAATGTAATGGGAACATTTATACTTATATGAAAATGAGGAATATGTATAGACTGATAAAGAAAATATAGGTGCCATGTACTTTTGCAGAAATGAGTTGAAATATAAAAGTGCAAGAAATTAGTAAGGAAGAGAGTAAAGTGCAAAGTAAGAATGAGTAAGTTAAATATGGTGCTACTGATTATGTACAGGTTTATTCTCATGGGCAAGAATGTGAAAAAATGCAAAGAGAGGAAGAGGAAGAAGTGTAGACAAAATAACAGAAGGAGAAGTAAAACTCACAATAAAAGAGTCTTAGAAAGAAGAAGTTGCATGTTCAGATGGTTTACCATATGAAGTATATTTGCTGATATAGCCTTAAGAAAGGAAGTGGTAGAAGTGATGCAGAAAGTGACAGATTAAGAGTTTAAAGTAGGGATGTTTATTTTTCTAGGAAACAAACTTAACTGTGAAGGCATACAGGACTGGAAGGCTATATGTCTTCTTCAAGTGCAGGTAAATATATTAATGATTTTTATGAAGAGAGGAGTGAAGGGTGGAAATATAGCAGACATATTATGGCTTGTAAGGAATTTTAAAGAAGGGGGTAGTTGGGCAGGAGGAAGAAAGTTTACTGTTTTTAGTTCATAAAATGGTTATAGGCTATATCTGAGGCAGCATTAATAAATAATATATTACATGAAAAGTTTCAGTTACAAAAATTTTGGATAAGTATGATCTATTAGTCCTGTTGTGTATGTTGCTTATAAATGTATCTGAATTATCTGATAATTAAAAATAAGTGTACTGAAGGAAGGTGTGGAATTTGTCCAATGCCACTCTATGCACATTACATATATATATATATATATATATAAAATATATATATGAGAGTCAGCTCAGAGGAGGAGGATGTTAGGAAATTTTATTAGTGTACAATGAAATGGAAAGATGTCATGAAGTAAAGTAAAGTGTGAAGGTCTAGTTATACGTAACAAAAAAGAAATGAGAAATTGGGGTATTAGATCACAGAAGTCGTATAAAGGGAGTTTAAAAATAATTTTAGTGAAATGATTGTGGATTCTTTGACTGGAAAAGATGATGGATGAGGCTGACAATATGGTCACAAGTGTCTTGTGCATCAGTTAGGGAACATGAAAATAATTTTAGGTTAAAATCTTTCTTTTGTCAGTTTTTATGTATTTAGTATCACTTTTAATAACAGCAGGATTAATGACATATTCCGTGGGGGGTAGTATGAGGTTATAAACTGACTATAGTCAATAAAAAGATTTTGTATAATAAGAATTACAGAGGAAGATTGGGAATGATTAATCTAGTTCATTTTCTTGTCAGTATTTCTTAATTTTTTAAACATGGTAAATATTTCTTCGTTTTCAAATAGCTGAACTGTATCAGGTTAGATGTGGGAAGAAATCAATTTTAATAAATAAATGGGATTGGTACAGGAGATAGAAATGGAAAAAAGAAACGGAAAAATGTCTAGATAAGAGCGATCAGTATAAGACTATGGAAAGTTTATATGGAAGAGGGATTTATGTAGGAAGCGTTTGTATGAGGCACTGGTTAATACTTTTTTTTTAAATTAGACCACAGAGGAAAAAAAAATAATAAAGGATAACATTATAAGAACATTGAAATAGAAAAAAGGCCACCATTTCACAAGCATGATTGTTACTGTATAAGGACAAATGGCAATGAAACAGAGTTCAAATGGAGGAAAGGGCATGTATAAGAGGTGAACAGAAAGGCCAGTTAGAATCAATCTGTAATTTTATGAATGTAACTTATTACAAGTATGTGAGCATATGTGGAAGCTGAGTGAAGAATTAGAGGGTCAATGGAGTTTTGTTAAGTGAATGCAAAATTTGGTATGGGTGAAGTAAACAGTGTAAAGAGTTCATGGAGTGCAATTACTGTAGTAATCAGACAACACATGGAATAATACATGTGTGCATCATCAAAAATAGGCCTAGTTTTGTTAAGGATGATTTAATTAAGAATGTATTGTTACTAAAATATAAGAGCAATGAAAATTAGAATGAACAAATAAGTTAAAGGAAAATGGTGTAAGATTACTTATGGCAGGTGTGTAAAAGTGATATGAACAAGCTTTTACTTTATTATCACCACTATTACTGTAATGGAACTCGGGGTTTATTCATGCATTATGGTGTATATATCATACAAATTTTGTACAGATTAAGTAATACATAAAACATAAATGGTATTTTAATAAAATACCTCTTCTTGTGAGACACGGAACCTTTTATTTTAGAAAATACCATAAAGTACAGTTGTGTAAAATCTTATAACGGTAGATGTCCTTGCCTTCACTGCTGCAGTATTCAAAACATATGGGTTCCCCTGCCGCGGAAGCCCGACATCTGGCCAGTTTATTAAAGACTCCTCTTATTTTAAAGGTACACTGAACATCACCAAATTCTCCCTGAGTAACACAGGGCACAAATGTGATGTTCAGGCCTACCTAAAACAGAACTTCTTTGCCACGTGACTCAGTAGCTCAGTCTGTTAAATGCTTTGTACGCAGAACATTTCAGGGGCGACAGGTGCTGATTGAGGTTGCTTTTTTGGGAATAAACTCTTGGCTAGGCTTGTAAGGGCCCCAGGGCCATTAGCTTAGTAATCCCTATGATCCTACAATCCTATGACCAGTCTTTTACATGCCAGTTGAATGCATTTTCATTCTCCAGTGACTAACTACGCCTGTTTACTGTACTTGCAAGATAAGTGCCCCATTGGGGATTTTATATTTTTTCTTCGTTTTGTATTCCTTGGAGTTAATGTCATTTAAGAAGGGTAAATGCCAGTGTGGGATACAGATTCCCCATAGAAACTGCCACAATAAGTATCTTTTTTGCCTAGTTGTTTCCACATAACCATACGCCTTGTTCATTTGTCAGGTGTTTGTCCTGAAAACTCTTCGCAGTAGACGTTCTTCCCTTTCCTTCTATCTTGAGAATCAGCATCTTAAGCTACTTGGTAAAGATACAAGGGAAGGAATCTCCTGTCCAGAGGGTCAGCCATTAGGGAAGAAGAAGGTGAAAAGGGTATGACCAGAATCCTCTTCTGTCCAGCCTCTGCCACGTGTTTCTGCCGAGGCCATTATGAACCCGAAGGCTTGCCTAGCTGTGTAGTCGGATTTCTCTGCCATGACCATGTTGGACGCCAGTGAGGATCCAGCTGGCAGCATCTCTGAAGATGCTTTGTAGGCATCCATCTCGGATTTAAAGAGGGAACCATGGTTGATATGATTATACTATGAAATGTTGAGCCACAGGATGCTGAGGAACCACATCAGCAAACACTAATATCTGAAACACCAAAAGGGCAAAAATTCAAACTATAAACAATTTTTGCAAAGAAGCAGGCTCCCCTTCTACCCTTATATGGGGAAAAATCTCTTCACTCACCAAATTTAAATATACACACCATCTCCATAGTCACATAAAGAAGAGAAACATCTCCCAAAACAAAGGGATCACTTCTGGTACACACATATGAACTGCACTGATATTGATTTCCTATGGAAAAGAGTCTTCAGCATTATAAACCTCAGTGTATTGTGACTTAGGGTCCTGATGCCCTAGGAATTTGATCTCAGTGACCTGTAGGTATATGCCAATATACAGATGTTAAAAATGCATACATACAGTGATGTAACAGTCACATGATACAAAAGCCAACTTATCACTTAAGTATATCTAGAAAATACATCCATGTGAAATAGCAAGAATATAGTGATAAGGAACAGAGTGCATATGTAACATTTTACTTAGGGTGGTGCACTGTATCTACAAGCTAGTTACTATTTTTGCATTTGTAAGCTGGGTAGGTGCATTGGTATGAGGCCAGTTTTCAGGCATGACCTGGGCATAAGGCCATGCAAGGCACTATTTGTAAATGTTGGACAGAACAACTTAGCCTATCTTATTTGCAACAGCTAGAGAATTTCTCTAAAACAGTTGTAGAACAACAAGTGACTAGACATTATTTGCAGGTGGTGGAGGACAACACCAACTCCGGAGATGTATCTGCAAGACATATAAGAACGGCAGGAGGTGTAGAGGAGAGTTACTCATGTTGGCAGAGGCATACTTATATAACATGTCAGACTCACCAAGGTGGCTATAAGGAAAGGACAAGCTAGGCTGTTTCAAAAATAGCAGGGGAGACTTGATCTACTGAAAATGTACAGAGATACATAAAGAGAATTTACGTTATGTTGGAGCTTCTGAAACTTTTAGTAAATGGAACAATCAGTGTAGCAAGTTTGTCAGTGCTGAATTCATACCTAGGGTCCCAAGTAAGTTTCCATCAATGTACAGACAATGTCGAAAGACTGAGTAGGATAAATAATTTAGTGGCACAAATTACCAATGCATTGAGACAAGACAGTAGTGCATTCACATTGTCTAAAACCCAAAAGGTTAATCCCCCCCCCTCTGCTTTAACTTTTCCTTCTCTTCTACCTCCCCATCCTTCACACATCTACTTATGTAACTGCACTTTCAATTTAAATGCTGAAAGTTTTTTTTTCTAGTTATAGTTGTTTGTTTAGTTATAGTGTTGATAGCTTGTTTGTAAAACATTCTGAACTATTTATCACTATACATGTATTAATTTGAAAATGTCACCCATTCATTCCCCTGTCTGAATTGTAAGACGGACCACTGTGATCAGTGTTCTATCAAAGTTAATAAAATAAACACCTACGTACATAATCGAGTACAGTATGCTTTTAGACTGAAGTTCAGGTAAAGCAGAAGGGTGAATAATAATTTGTCGCAGACAATATAATGAGGAACAAGAAGGAGATACATCACAGTTTGGGACAAAGTCCAAACACTGAAGTAGGATATGGGGTTGAGGGGGATGAAGGCAGTAGCTGGAGTGAAACTGAAGTGAGGCATCTGCTATTACTGGACATAAGTGAAGAAAATCATATGTGTTTATGTGGGCAGGTCATAGGCATGCAGTATTTCTCTAGTTATGACAATAACAAGTCTTACAGAGAGAGAGTACCACCAGCTGAATAGCATTCCAATCTAGAGCAGGTTGTTTTATTTACTTTTGTTGAAATACTATCAAAACAACAAATGTGTATATGACGCTGCATACAATTAAACAGATATATAGCAGCAACTATAATTGGTGTAGAATTCCAAGGATTGTTCCTTTACAGTTCAGGCATATCACTGGTTGTACTAAAAACTAAATTAGTTTTGTCAGTATACAGGTTATGCTAAATGAACTGGAATGACTGTCATGAAGTGGGGATCATTTCTATAATAACTCTGCTGTGTTTCTGCCCTGCTGGGAACCTGTGGCCAGCTAAACCTGCTAAGAAGATATTCTGTGCTCTAAACCTGTTGTGGAGGGCTGCACATAAACCCGTATCTTATGATGCAGAGCCAAAATACATCTAATACTCCATCCATTCTGCCAGGGCTCAGCCTTGCTAATTTAGGTGGGCTTTAGTAAACAAACAAACAAAACAAAACACTCAGTAACAAACAGAGAAACAAACACATAAGCATTCAAATAAACAAGCAAACAAACAACAAATATATTAATACATGCACAATATGCGGGTAGTCTAGTGTATGATAAATGAAATAGCTTGTACTTTAGGATTAGGGACACGTTTTATGATAAATGGCAAAGCCATAGGTCAAGTAAAGGGTTTTATTTACTTGTTCATCAGGTAATCCCACAGGACAGAAGTATCCTTTTTTGAGGGATCACTGTCTGGTTAACTTATAAAAACCTAGTGACAACAACAAGCATCTCTCTAAGATCATGCCCTAGGTGTCTAATACTGCCTGTTCACGTTTACATTGACAGTACCAAAAGCATGCATGCAAGCTATTGAAATATATAATCTTAAAGCTTACATGCTGGGCAACTTACATCTTGAGAAATTAAATTGAAAGTATATATTATTCATGTACTATTTATATTTCTATACTTTTCAACCCCCTAAATGTCTAAACAACTGAATAACTCAGGGGCAGAATTGCTTAGTCTCGTATGAAAACTGACAGCTGGTTGAACAAAACGCTGCTGACTATGGCTGCAGTATGAGTGGTTACTGCATTATTATAAATTGTTTATAAAACATTATAAAATTGATATTTACTGTGCTTATTGTGACTTATAGAGATAACAGAATTTGTTTTAAACTGTGAGAATATAAACTGAGTTTGTCAAAAAAAAAAAAAAAAAAACAGACAGTAACCACTGAAAGTTAGAGCACAAACGTTTAGCATTTCACTGGAGAGAATGAGTTAAGTGACCTGCTCAGATTTAAAAAACAGCAAATGGAGGCTGAGGGAATAAAACTCTGGACTGCAGAATGAGTGACTGGTTGAAAGAACTTTTTCAGCCATGACCTGGGCCCAAAAAGCAAACACAGAGATTAAAGACACTATATAATGTAATACAGATATACCGAGTTATACAACTGAGATGATCACAGCATAATATGCAGTGCTATAGATCCTGCGTATTGTTTATATTTCTGCAAAAGAAAACTTTGTAAATTTAAAAAGTCAAAAACTAAACAAAGTGAACGTTATGCAGTCAGAGAAAGTTTTAACAAATGAAGGAAAGCATTCACAAAGGGCAAGATGTTTGACTTAAGTGAGGTCTCTGTAAACACGTGCAGAGATATTTTATATATTCTAATAATAATAAAGTATTCAAAGATTAGACCCATTTCAATGACTTTATCATGATACTAATACAGTGTACAGAATGGAGAGAACATTGAGAAAATAGGTATCCCTTATTTCTAAAACATTTACTTGTTATTCCATTATGGGGGTGTTCGATAGGGCTGATTTGAACCCTGTTAGAGTGTCTTAGCTTTTTACTAAACTTTTACTTAAGGAGGAAGTTTGTTCCATAAAGCAAATCCAAGTCTGGAAAGAACCCTTTCTGCTGCGGTGGTTGTATCATGGGACATAACAAAAGAGATTACATCAGTTTGAATGTTTATTAGACAGTAACACTGATGCCTAATTTGATGTTTTCTTTTCAATGGGTTAGTATCATTAACATTTTCAAATGAGGAATAGTATCTTTCCAGCTTTATAAAGGAGTATACCTAAGAAGTAGGTAGACCTATTGGTGACTAGGAGCCATTTTAAACTGTTTAATATTAGCAAATTGCAATGATGTGTTTGACAATCTGCTAGCAGGACAAATTGGATTTTTTCAGCTATCTGTTGTCTTTGGTATTGTAGGCAGAGAGAAAGATCAGGACAGAAAAGATCATATTCCATTTTGAATATAAGGGCATTTTTGGCAAGGGCAATTCAAGCAAAAGGAGAAAGAATATGAGAAATCATGTAAGATAATTTAAGTTGCGATAGAACGTCATGAACAATATTGTCAATGTGTGTTGAGTAGGAAAGGGAATAATCCAGAGTGAAGCTTAAATAGTTGCATTCAGTACCATAGGGTATACATAATAATATGTTTTGGTTTTCTGTAATTAGGTGTGCTGAGAGTCTTGCAAGCTTATAAAGCATAGATGAAGGCATAATTATATTTTGTAGTTTATGAGCAGGTAGTTAGATATAGCCCAGGTGCAAAGGCCAAATAAGGAGCACTGCAGATGGATTTCAAGGAAAGAGAAAGGATTGCGAGCTTGTAGCAGTAAGATACCCTCAGTAAGGTCATTGATAAACAATGAAAAGATGAGAGGACCTAAGACAGATCCTTGAGGTATCCCTGTATTGAATGTGCCATGAGATGACCATTGGTTGTTAGATAGGATTTGAAAGTTCCTCTTTGCTAGGTAGTTTCAAAAATAATTTATTGTGTTTAGACCAAAGTTAAGTTTAGCCATCTTAATTACAAGCAGACTATGATTTATAGATTTGAATGTTCTTATCTTGTCTATAAAAATACTTGCTGCAATTAGCTCATTGTCGATATTACTACAAAATGGTGTCTGCTGCTAAAAGAAAAATTGTAGTGAAACTAAAGGCATTCCTGAAACCATGTTACTTGTCTGAGAGAAGACATAGCAATTGACATGTTTGAGGATTTGTTTATATAAGATTTTTTTAAATATTTTGGACAGTGGGCAATGAGTAACCTTGTAATGTTTTGAGTGAGGATAGTTTAGAGAAGTGGAATATGATGGAATGTTTCAGAGCAAGTGAGACAGTTCTGGTACCCAGGAAAAGGTTGAAGATAGGGTTAAGAGGCTTGGAGATTTATCAGCTACTCTTCTCAGAAGGGTAGAGTGAAGTACTGACAGCTTCACAGAGGAAAGTTTTATTTTTTTAATAAATGTTTGTTTTTTGTTTACTAGGATTTTCAAGAAGTAGAATGGGGCTGCATATTCTGCAAATGTACATTTGATATTGTTGGTTATTATGAGAGGGCAGTAGTGGGGTGGGAAAATAATTTGTGATTTTGTAGATGGAGAAGAAATTGGAGTTCCTTGTAATCATCTGTTGGGTTGTTGTCTAAACTGGTGGAAATGTTACTAGAGGAGAATGACAGGGTTATGAATTGTCCTGGGTGGTATTTTGTTTCTTTCCAAAATTGCTTTGGGTAGCTTGTGGCTGAAAATTGTTTCTTAGATAAAGGGACTGGGTTGAGTAAGTTTCTGATCTGATCTGCTTTCAAAGTGAGAGGTACACTTGGTAGAAGAGATCATTTAGGGCATTTTGTTTCCAGACTGCCCAAGTATTGTCTCTATGTTTGATAAGTTTCTTAGTGTCATATGTAATTCATGGGCATTTTTGTCTTCTTAGTCTTCTGAGTTCATAGTCTGCTACTAGGCTTGTAGTCCAGGGAATACTGAAGAGTCTAGTCCAAATTCCAAACTGCCCCCAAGCACTATTTGGTTAAGTGACTTGCTCAAGGTTACACAGTAGACAAATAAGAGATGAGGAAATTAAACCCTGTGCCCTTGGAACTACGGTTCATAACCTTAACCTTCTGCACCAACTGTCAGGCAGTAATTGGCAATAGTGAGTCTTGGATTGTGGTGGGGGTTTTGGTGAAGAATGATCAAGCAGCCACTGGGTTGACTATAAAATATAGAGAAGACCAATCTATAGTATGTATGGTATTTAGATGATTGTTGAGAAAGGAGTGATTTTGTTCTGGGGAAAGTCTCTTCTGATACTATTTGCTGGGTATATTTTGTTAAATTTGAACATCAGGAGGTCAAAATCGGGCAGTAGTAACTAAGGCAATTAGGTAGAAAGCTAATGTTTTTTTGCAATGGTTGGCTCTGTTTGAGATGATGAGGTCTATTGTGGAGTGATTTTGTAATTGTGTATTGTGTCTGGATGGTTCCTTTACTAGTTGTTCTACAACAGATTGAAGAAGAATTTTATTGAGCTGTTTTTTTTTTTTTTTTTTTTGGTGCTGCTCATATTATAGTTGAGACCTCCTAGAATTAAACAGTTTTTGGGACACCCATTAAAAAATCTCTGTGACAGTAACAATATCAAGGAGATAGAAGAGGGAGGAGGATATAAATAATTGCTATGGTGAGGTGAGGATGCTGTTCTATAGTTAGATTAGTTATTATCCAAATATGTACTTTATCACTACAAATCATATGATACATACAGTCATGCACTTATATTTGAAAACAGAAGGTGACACTGCAACAGTATATTTTGAAATGCGATGGATAATATGCAACAGAACTTGCAGTAACTAGACAACAGCTACCGTATGTAAGTCTGTCTATGCTGTCACAACATACTGTAAATGCATTTATTAGGGTGCCTTATTTATTAGTCTACCACAGTGAGATACTTTACTGACACTAGTAGATGTTGATCACAGTACAACAGTCACACCTGGTAGAAATGCACCATCAGGTAATTTCCTTGATTCAGGCATTTTGACTAGCTGATATCTGGTTATTATCATGATTGTAGAACAACTTAGGAACAGCTTGCCTCTCTCTAGGAATTGTGACATATCCTGTTAAATTGGTGCTCTTTCAGACATCTCATCATTCTGGTTTGAGGACAGTTCAGTTCAGTATAATTGCCTATTATGTCTCACCTTAAACCTTCTTTATTCTCAACAATGTAGGACCTCTTATAATTTGCTAAATCAGTCAAAACAGCTTCTTGCTTTTCCAAGTGTTTGTCATATGTACTCTGGATTATTGCTATCTTTCCAGGCTTTAGTATCCGTATTGTCTTAGTTGTTCTATTATAGTATAACTTCTGTCTGCTTTTGCCGAGTTTTCTGCCAAGTTGATTGAACTTTTGGCATTTTTCTGGTTGAAGTAGAACATATAAGATAGATAAATTGCCTCATATTCTTTCCCATCAACAACTGTGAAGGTGGAATTCCATGTGCTTCTATATTCAAGCAGGGCTAGATACCAGTCTTGTTCAGAAGTTGGCAAAATAATAATTTTTATAACATTCTTTTGCACTTTGTATGACTCTCTACCTGTCTATTAGACAACGGATACTTTGGTAAAGATGTAATGTGCTGAAATTTCAGTTGTTGCGAAACTGCAAAAAAAGCTTGACTGACTGATAGACAGACAGTAGGTCATTGTTAGATATGAAAACCTCAGGGATACCATGCCATGAAAGACTAAATTTCTTAAGAGTAGTGACTGATTGTGAAGATGTAGTCCCTATTTTCATGACTTCAGAGAATTAAGAGTAGCAGTCACACAGATAAGGACTCTTTTTGAACTGAAACAAATCAGTGGTTGCATACTCCATGGTCCACCTGGAACTAAATGATCTATCAAAGTGACTTTATAGTTGTTTTTGTGAAACATTTTGCAGATTTGAAAGTTTGTACCATAAGTTTTATTTAACAAGTGCTCTCATCAAATCATGATTTTATTGAGCTTGCTCCCTGCAAAACTGGTACTTCCCAGAGATTTATGTGGGGGTTATACCTCCCAACCACCCCCATACCACCTTACTTTATTAAACATCCTCCTGGATTCCTCTACTATTGAAATCGGGGAAAACTCAGTAAAACAATATATCTGAGCTTTCCCTCAATAATTAGACTGCTGTCAAGACATATCTAGCCAAAAACAGAATATCTGATGCCTTTTTTTATATTTGACAATGCCTAAATATACTTCATGGAGTCAATTCTACATTTGGTTATGCAGTCGATTTGGGATAATCACTCTGTTGGATTTAAACAGCAACAGTCCTTGTGACCCATGAATTTCATCTTGGAAAGTATATAACACTTGAAATGGTATTTTTTTTGTCTTTTCATTTGGCAAACCTGTTAGTACCATGTTTTGATGCATGTTGTAACATGATGTCATGTTCACTCTGATTGGCAAAGTCCTGTAGTAAATTGTCTAGTCTAGTAAACAAATCAGCATATTGATTTTTAAGTTTATGCTTACATTCTGTGATCCTGTATCTGCACTGCACTCTACTTATCAGGCATAATAGACTGGGCTCACTGATCTGTGAGACTTTTAACTCATGAATCTGTGAAGCAATGCCACTGTGGCTGTGCCAACTCACGAATCTGTGAAGTAATGCCACTGTGGCTGTGCCAACTCACAAATCTGTGAAGTAGTGCCACTGTGTCTGTGCCAACTCACAAATCTGTGAAGTAATGCCACTGTGTCTGTGCCAACTCACAAATCTGTGAAGTAGTGCCACTGTGCCTGTGCCAACTCACAAATTTGTGAAGTAATGGCACTGTGCCTGTGCCAACTCACAAATCTGTGAAGTAATGCCACTGTGCCTGTGCCAACTCACAAATCTGTGAAGTAATGCCACTGTGTCTGTGCCAACTCACAAATCTGTGAAGTAATGCCACTGTGCCTGTGCCAACTCACGAATCTGTAAAGTAATGCCACTGTGGCTGTGCCAACTCACAAATCTGTGAAGTAATGCCACTGTGGCTGTGCCAACTCACGAATCTGTGAAGTAATGCCACTGTGGCTGTGCCAACTCACAAATCTGTGAAGTAGTGCCACTGTGCCTGTGCCAACTCACAAATTTGTGAAGTAATGGCACTGTTCCTGTGCCAACTCACAAATCTGTAAAGTAATGCCACTGTGCCTGTGCCAACTCACGAATCTGTGAAGTAATGCCACTGTGTCTGTGCCAACTCACAAATCTGTGAAGTAATGCCACTGTGCCTGTGCCAACTCATGAATCTGTAAAGTAATGCCACTGTGCCTGTGCCAACTCACAAATCTGTGAAGTAATGCCACTGTGCCTGTGCCAAGTCACAAATCTGTGAAGTAATGCCACTGTGACTGCCAACTCACAAATCTGTGAAGTAATGCCACTGTGCCTGTGCCAACTCACAAATCTGTGAAGCAATGCCACTGTGCCTGTGCCAACTATTTGTTTCATGAATGAGCCAATAATTTTCACTGTAAGCCAACAAATTATTGACTTCATGGATGTGCAAATCATGGTTACTGTGAGTCTGCAAGGTGCTTACGAGGCTATTGATCTCTTGAGTATCGTAAGAAGCCTAGCCTTACATTCCTGTGGTAGCTTTTAGCTGTTATATTCTGCATACAAATAACACATAGACAGACGGAACAAGGATATGTTACAACATTTTCTTATTCCTTCTATCCATGAGGGACATGGGTGCTAAACAAGGAATGAATTTGTGGTTTCCATTCATTCATCCAAATTACGTTTGAATACATTTCAAACTGATTGCTGATTTGTAGCCTCTAGTGTTTTGCACTTTCCTTAAAACACTATCATGTCCAATAATTCACAATTAGATCTTCTAAAATATCTTGAAGCTGTAGTGATGCAATTGTAAACAATATAGTGTGGTCTTCGTTTTTATACTTAAACACAACTCTTGCCACAGTGGTTTTAGTTGGTGATCAGTATAACTGCAAGGAAGCGTTGCACTCTGACAATGAGAATTTATAATAGTGAATCCTGTTCCAGTATTTCATTTAAAATTAAAGAAATCATCCGATGAGTTTTACTTTGACACCCTGATGTATTTTTGTTGCCAGTGAAGAAATACAACACGGTTTTAGCACACATCAGATATATTCACAAACAATTCTTCCCCCTTGTAATGAGTCACACTAGGAATCAGTGAAGATAGGTCACTACACGCACACCAGTACTGGTTGCATCATTAACTTGCAAAACATTTTCTTCTCATCTTTTCAATCTCTTTAGGGACCTGAGAAGAATGATTAGATAGTCCACACTTCCTGCATTCTCAACTGTGTGCTGGAAATTGCTTTTTATCTTGCGGATAACCACAGTTTGTACAAAACAGTGACTGCTGAACTGAACACGTTTCAGTTTTTTCACATTTTTTTCAGTTTTAACTGTCTCATCAGACTCATTCATAGTAGCAACTTTCTTTACCTTAATACTGTTTGAAGCATTTCTCACTCTGTACTTTTGTTTTGACAGTATTGTTCTGTCTAGTATGGGCAGACTTTATTTTACCTTCATCTTACATGCATCCAAATCCTCAGTGAGCATTTTCATCAGAATACTAGTTATTTCTGCTGCTCCGCATGCATTTACAGTTTTATCCAATGTTAATTCAGACCCTGACAATAGCTCACTTCATCATTAATGCCACAGATAATTCTATCCCTGAGGAGTAGATCATGTAACTCACTAAATTTACAATTTTTAGTTCTGTGCCTTAATTCGGTCACATATGAAGCAGGCAATTCATGTCAATTCTTATTTCCAGTGAGCATCAAATGGAGAATATATGGCAAGTTCTTTTTGGCTCACGATAATGTTCTCTTCATTTGCAGTCAGATCAATCTGTTGTTCTCTAGTGAGATCACATACATTAAGTGCATCATCTCCACAAGATGAAAGAAAGTTGCAATTTTCCCAACTTTATTCTTCTGGCTGTACCAGATACAGTATTGTAAAGGTTGCTTTTCTTCAATTGTCACTTCCAGTTTTTTGCCACATTATCTTGGAGTACTAATGATGCTGGTAGAATGAGTGGTAAGATGGATCCCATGATGACCATACCCAACTTCTTCCCCTATGTTTAATCTTTTATTCCTACTGGCCTATCTTAACCTTGTCAAGCAGAGTACCTCTCTAGCCCTCTTTAAGAGGAACCTGGATGACTGGATGGGAAACAGAAAATACACCACTGGGATCCCACCTGTGTCCCTGCTGGACAGGGGAAACAGGTGCTGACTCTGAGGGAACATGGGCAAAATTCTTGGCTAGGCTTATAAGGGCTTCTAGGCCAGTAGCCTAGTATCATCCTATGAACCTATGAACCTTATATCTTGACATACAGTAAGTCATACTTTACAGATAGTACTAGCTAAGTTCAAAGCTTAATGCTTTGTTGCCATGATGTAACAAATTTGTATTTTCTTATGTATACTACATTTTGTTTACTTTATACTTTATTGATTATTGTAATTTGTGCATTAAAATGTACTGTCATGGAGCTTTTCTCCCCAGGCCTCCGCTGAAAAAGGACCCGTGTCCAGTCGGACTTTCCTGCTAAACAAATGTTAAACAACAAACAAACAAACAAATAAATAAATAAATAAAATAAATGACTGCTTCAGCTATTCATGAAAGAAATAGTGAAACTAGAAACAACCCAGAATTTTCAACTGTAAACTAAAGAGCTATGGATCTCATACGTGTTGTATGTTGATTCATTTTTGTTTCCTGGTCTGTGATTATTAGTACAATGACATTTTCTAAAATTACTGTTTGTTTTGTCTGGCACACCTGTTTGGTGCCATTTTTGTATGGAATACTACATGTTTACTAATTTAGCATAAATTGTTTTGATCAGTTTTTTGCTCACTGAGTCACAGGGCATGTTCACTTCTATGGCAATATTCCCCAGGTAGTCCACTGATAATATTTCACATTTTATTGCCATTGTTTCCTTTCATGTCCTGACAGTGAAGCAGATAGATGCATAACATTTCATCTTAAAGTTGCTAAATCAGTAATCCGGCCAGAAAGTTAGTAAAGTATGAATTTTCAGGTAATTCCATGATATTTTTTGGTTATTGGACTGTTTACAAATGCAGCACAGGTTAGCATACTGTAATGTAAAGAAGGGATAAGGTTACATACAACATAATACAGAAATACATATCTATACAAATTTTGCAATTTATATGAAGTTTACTCATGACAACTTGAAGGGCAAATTACATGCAAGGTAGTTACAAGGGCAAGTAATGCATAGGGTGTCACTCTAGATTCTGTTTGAGCCTGTTGTTTCAAAGTAGCTTATTCAACTAGCTTAATTAAGGTAGCAGGAGGGTAGGGACAGGAAAAAAGGAGAATAAAGAGACGACGAGGTACGTGAGATTAAGGAGTGAGTAAAGATTTGAGCAGAATTGCTGGGATGAATAAGTGGATGTGAAGTATTGAGGAGAAACAGGAAAGGTAGTGAGATTTCAGAGCTGTGATGAGACTGGTGACACTAGCATGAAGTTTGTGTAAGTAGCTGTTTCTTAAGTTCAGTTCTAAACCATGTATTTGGGGGAACTCTTTTAGATACCCTGGTAGTACTGTACTGATTCTCAGAGTTTAGGGGTCGGTGTGGGGAAAACATGATTGGTGCAGTGTAGTTTAGTTGCAGGTGTGGTTAGATTGGGAGTGGAGATGTGTTGTATGAAGAGGTTTTAGGAAATAGTTTGTGTGCCAGTAGTGAAAATGGGTCAGTAATAAGGGTTTTATGAAGAGGAGAAGCCAGCAAGAGGTCAGGTCTTTGGCTGATAAATAGTCATCTGGTGTTAGAGAGAGAGTTGTTTAGTGGTGCTCTTGATGAGATGAATTTGTGATGAAACAATAGATTCTGTTGGTGACGATTTGTAGGGTGGTTGTATTTTTCTTTGAAGCTGCGGAAATGATGGGCAGTCCATACTCTAGCTGGGCAAGCAGAATTCTTCTGCCTTTGACTGCCCTTGTTGGGGATGTCATATAGGTAGAAAGCCTGTGACTGCCCTTGTTGGGGATATTATATAGGTAGAAAGCCTTCTGGAGCAGCAAAGTAGTGAATTAATTTTACTGCGTACTTTTTTCAATGAGGTACTGGAAATTGAGTCAAATTATGACAGAGTCCCATAAATTTTAATGTGGTGGCTGTTTTGAGGGGGGATAGATTATATCTGTGACATGAAGTTTTGTAAGAGCTTTGTTGAGCCTCAAATGTGTGCTGAATAACAGTGATTTTGGTTTAAAAGAGTTTAATAAGAGATCCAGATGTGAAAGTCATTGACTATGTGAATATAAGTCATTCTGGAGTTGAATTTCTATCTTGGGTGTGACTGGCTGGATATGAAGAAGACTATCCATCTGGATATAATATGAAATGTATGGTAGGTAATGAGGGAGTTTATTAATGAATATGAAGGAAAGAAAAGGTGTGAGAATGGATCCTTGAGGGACACCTTTAAGGAATGATGCTGCCTGATGCCATGTGATATTTCTGTAGGGTTCAGTTTCACTTCACAGAGTAGTAGACATTCAGGCCTGATGCAAACACTCTGGAGACAGCAGGTACACAGTCACACTCCTGTCATAGCAGCAAATGAAGAATTAGGCACCATAAGTGAAATCTTGAATGCACCCCTAGACTTAGGGGATACTTAAAGCTATACTGTACTATAAAAATTGGCAATACCATTTTTGAATTGAGTGCTTAAAGTTCATGCCTTATCGTATATTTAATTAATTTAGATAACTTTCTTCATTCTAATTTTTAAGAGCTTTGATCTTTATGCATGTAATTGTTTTTTTAAGGCTTCTAACTATTTTCAGTGTATGAAGAAAGTGACCTTTCAGCTTTTTCTTTTGTAGTATAAATGTTGATTATCTATGGTGATTTATATCACACAAAGGGGGTATTCGGGAGAATATTAGCTAATAGTGCTTCACTGTTGTGCTCTTGTAGTTCCATGAAGTTAACTAGTGATTCAGAGACAGGCAAGAGTTGCATGGAGCAAAAGCTCATTTGCAACTCATTTACATGTATTTGAGTCTAACACATAACACAGTTACTAGATTAAATGTCCCCTCTACCAACCCACATAATGTTGTTAAATATGTACATACAGACTCACAGACACATGTGTACACATACACACATACACACACACACACACACACACAGAAACACACACATATGTACACGCACTCACACGCACACACACACGCGCACACACACACACACACACACACACACACACACACACACACACACACACACACACACACACATACACGCATACACCACACAAGAGTGAATACATACACCCTCACACATGCACACGCACTCACATGCACACACACACACACACACACACACACACACACACACACACACACACACACACATACACACATACATGCATACACCACACAAGAGCGAATACATACACCCTCACACACACACACACACACACACACACACACACACACACACACACACACACACACGCACACACACACACACACACACATACATACATGCATACACCACACAAGCGTGAATACATACATCCTCATACACGCACGCACACATACACAAACACACAAATAGCTTTGCAGTTCTTACCTGTTGTGGAACTAACAGACATGCTGCTGGTAATGACAGCAACAGGTGTTCATTGTAAAACTACCATGTTTAGTCCTCATGACTCTACTCTTCCACCTACCTTCTTAACTGAATAAAATATTTGAAACTTCAAAAACTATCTTTATTCCTCTCTCAGAGAGGGTATCTAGAGACAGTCTCCTAGATCGGGTTCCTATGAGTACAATGAAAATGCATTATGTTAAATGCGTTTTCATCAACACATGTAGAGCAAACAGGCAAAACAGCGAAGCAGCTGTTCAGTGAATTCTTTCCCTGGGAAAGAAGTCGCTTGACCGCTTTGTTGTTTTGCCATGTTCTGAAGTGTAGTTTGGTCCCTTGTCCGGTATAGCTCCCGAGCGTGATTGTGCAACAGTTACTGACCATAGGGTTAGGGTGCGGGTTAAGGTAAGTGTATATGTATGAAAGTGTTTACTGTTTTATATTTTATGTTAAATGTATGGTTGAGTTACATGTATATGTGTTTTCAGTTGTTTACTTTTGTTTTGGGGGGTAGAATTAGGGTTAAGGTAAGTGTGTATGTGCTTGGAGATGTTTATGTTAATGTGCGAGAGTTACTGACCTTAGGGTTAGGGTGTGGGTTAAGGTAAGTGCATATGGTTTAAAATGTTTACTGTTTTTTTTTGTTAAATGTATGCTTGGGTTATGTGCATATGTGTATTTAGTTGTTTACTGTTTTTTTGGGGGGTACAATTAGGATTGGGTATGTGTGTATGTGTTTGGAAGTGTGTAATGTGCTTTTTTTGCGGAAATTGGAACAGCGATTTCTTTCCCTAGGAAAGAAATCGCTGTTCTTTGGATTCGACATTTTCAGCTTTCACTGAAAATGTATCGATGTAACATCGTTCGCTGTTTTAAGCCTTCGATGTTGCAATATAGACCCCCTAGATCTACTAGTTAAAGTGATTTTATCTGGACTAATCCTTTGCACTCTGTTTCTTGTTAGTCCTGTCACCCTTTGGGTCACAGGTGGGATACCAGATCTGACTCGAGCTTCCTTGATTACCTTTGTTTTAGGTTCAAAGATCTGCTGATGTCAGGGATGCCAGATTTCATACGGGACAGGTAGGGACTAAAAAAAAAGGTCCTTCACGCTAAGTGAACACCAAAAAAAAAAAAAGAAGTTCTTTAATGCAGAACACCTTGCAGTTCTGCATTAACCACAAGTAGCTCCGTGTTTGGCGATTTTTGATTGGACCGTATGCCGCTATATGAGCCAATGAAAATAAATCACACAGCAGACCCTCTTCTGATCAATGCAGAACATCAGGCAGTACCGCATCAAACAGAAGTAGCTCTGTTTTGCGATATTTTGATTGGCTCGTATACCGGCATATGGGCCAATAAAAAAAGCAAAGTGGAGGCTGTTTCACCAGGATTTTAACCAGCAGAGTGGGACTCGGGATTGGGCTGCTGATCCCGGGACAGTCCCGCTCAAATAGGGACATCTGGAAACCCTGGCTGATATGTACACCTATTACTGAAGTTGCATTCAAGTGGTTATCCAGGGATCTTATAGGTCCAGTGATAAAAAACTACTAATGATACTCTAGTGACTATTGACTATGCCATTAAGTTTCATGAAGTAATACCCTGAGGAAAAGCTAATGCTAAGTCAGTAGCCACAGAATTAGCGTATTTATTTTTCTCCAGCCCAAAGACCAGGGAACCCCCATTTATGTCCAATGTGATGCACCAATTTGACAGTGTTTTAAAGTAAATCATTTAAGAACTTCAGTGTACCACCCTCAAAATGACAAGTGCAGCATCTTAATAAAACTCAGAAGTATATGTTTAAAAAGGCCATAGACAAGGATGATAAGAACAGGGATTGGTTACTTCCACACTTCTTTTTGCCATGAGAAAAATGCCTAAAGCTTCAACAGGATTTACTCTGTTTGAGTTGTCATATGGCAGACGTCACTGAGATATGCTGGACATAGCAAAGGAAACATGTGAGGAGAAAAAAGCTCTATTTAAAAGTGCACTAGCACACTTTGTAAACTTGCTGGATAAGTTAACAATTGTTAAATCAATAGTTAAGGAACATAAGGAGAGGGCATAAGAGATACAACGGAGGGTGCCAGACCTAAGAAGTTTAAGCCAGAGGAGAAAGTGTTAATATTGCTTTTCTTTGCTGAAAATAAGTTGCTAGCAAGATAAGGACCCAATCAGGTAGAAGAGGAAATGAATAACATAAATTACAAATTAAGGAAAACCACATAAATGTGCTAAAAACTATAGAGGGAAGTCAAAGTTTCTGTAATTGGCCTCAGAGCTGATAATAGATACCAATAGTATGGTACCAGGGAATTCTATCCATGTTATTCAAATAGATGAACCATTGTTTAATGTCCAGAAGCAAGACGTAAAAGTGTTTTACTTATAAATAGTTTTTTTCTTCTGAGCTACTTGGTAGAACATATTTAATACTATTAATTGGGGGGCACCAGATACCCGCGGTGGTGGTGCTGTGGTAGCATTGTCGCCTCACAGTAAGACGCTGTCCGGTTCGATTCTCAGCTAGAGCGTCTTCTGCATGGAGACATGCGTGAATGGGCGTACCTTCGTTGAAGGTTGTGCGTCAGGGCTGGTAACTCGGCATGTAAAAATCAACTACCAATCATTAACGGACCGGAGTTCCGCTGTGGCAACCCCTAACTGGGAAAAGCCGAAAGACGCAAACAAACAAACAAATTGGGGGGCACCAGAGTGTTCATGGAAAATGATTATTCACTGTATGCCAGGCAGAAGAGAAATAAGTTAATCCCTGTAATTAGAGGATGTTGAGAGGCAGGTATGAAATTTAAGCTGCTACATCCAACTGCCTTCCAAAGATTTTTTTTCTGAAGGAACAAATGCATTATTGGGTGCAGAACAGGTGTAGGAGGAATAAAAAAAAATACCCATCAAAAAGTGAGACAGGAAGCTGAAGGGGATTTTGTTTCTCTTAACTCTGACAGTGGCACAGCCCACATACAGAACTTGCCAGTAAAAATTTTCTTCAGCATTGTAAAGGAAAATGCCTGAGTGACAGAAAAAAAAGTTCAGTAGCTGACTAGCAAAAAACAGGAGCACCATGGACTTGAACCAGAAACTTGTGCTAGGTGGTAGAGATGATGAAGAAGAAGATCAGCAAGAAAATGAAGGTACGACATAAACAAATAAACTGCAAAGTGCCATTTTCATAAGATGCAGTTTGCTTCTGCAAGAAGTGAAGGAAAAAAGAAAAAGACTTGAAGTTGTGGATTGTGTTAAATTGCTCTAAGGGCTCTAAAATATAATTCCTACTTTGTTATTACTGCTTAGAAAGATAATGAAGAAATGAAGATGCAACTGTAAGTAAAACTTTTTTTTTCCTTTTTAATATGTCCATAATAAATTTATTGATGTCAAATGCATGTTACACTGGAGAGGTAATTCTGTACAGTACATAAAGGTACTTTAAATGTGAGGTGGGAGGGAGTCTTATCAGTGACTGCTATTAAAGCCAGTGATGTTAAAGTGGGAAAATATTTTTTCCTATACTGCGGTGTATCTGGGTTTTGTACTGTAATGATAAAGACTAAATATTAAGCAATATAATGTTGTGATTTGTGGCTACAAAGGGGAGGTGACCTGATCATAAATGAGTATTAACTTATGGAGGTTCTCCTAATTTTATGCATACAGGTGGAAATATACATTCAAATTGTGTAAAATGATCGTGCCCCAGGATTAGAGATTATCTGTGCACTGTGAATGCAGTGCCATTAACTTGCCTCTTATCTACCAGCACATCTCTGCTGTTGCAGATAAACTGTCTGCAAGCATGGGCGACTAATCAAGAAATGACTGAACCATGAACTTTGATGAATCTGCATGGGGAACACTAGTATTAGTACTTATGGGAGAAGTAACAAGCAGTTTAGTGAAAATAAATGAAGTCAGATACATTGAGGAGAACACAAGCAAAGTAGCATCAATCACATCATTATAAAGAATAACATTCTAAAGTAGTCAAAAAGTATATGTTATTCAGCCAACACGGTACAAGCAAATAAGGATACCAAAAAAAGTACAAAGCAACTGGTTTATTGAAGACAAGGGGTTAGCACTTTAGCTGGGTTACCGCTTCTTCAGACAAAATACAAAGCATGTTTTAAAACAAACATATTTAAAATCCAGTATAGCCAATCAGAAAATCATTAAAAAGCATTAAGATTAGGTGTTTTGCCTGACTGGTTTGCTTTTTAATGATTTTAAAGATTTGCTATGCTGGATTTTAAATATCTTTGTTTTAAAGCATGCTTTGTATTTGGTCTGAAGAAGCTGTAACACCACAAAAGTGCTAACTCATTGTCTTCAATAAAACAGTTGCTTTGTACTTTTTTGGTATCCTTATTTGCTTGGATTGTGTTGGCTAACTCACATATAATTTTAGAATTTATTATTTCTTTGTTTGTGAGTCTCCTTTAGCAGTTTGGATAGCTTGCTTTTTTCTTTACTAACATTCTAAAGTAGCCAGGATGCCCCTTCTTAAGGCTAAAAATCAGTTAACTGAGCATATGCAAGTTTTTTTTTTTTCACATCTGGTAGGGAATATGAGATTGAATGGTCTAGAGTGGATGATATGGGTGCACGAAGGGGCAGAGGCACTAACATGAGTTTTCAGCATGATTAAACCTAACTCTACAGTGGGTAAAGTCTGTGGGTGTAGGTGCCTTTTTAGGGCATCTGTCCATATATGGAGGGGTAATTTTCCTTCTTAGAAAGTGTATGCAGTTGTGTGTGTCAGTGTGAGTTAAAAGGGATTGGGGTAAAAAAAATGAAAACATACATAGTTTTTTTGTTTCTTGGCTGTCATTGAAATAAAAAGCTTGAAAAGATGTTGCATGGGTTCAAACAGCGACAAGAAGCTGACATTGTTTATAGGACCAGCACACCAAATATTAATGTGTGCATGTAGGTGACATGTTAGAAACATTTATTCAAAAAAACTATCATGCAGAATATATGAAAGTAATAGCATCTTATCAGAACAACTGCCTTATCAATCATATCATGTACTGTAATGTGAATGGCATTGTAGGACATAAGCAAAGGGTATTGAATTATAATAAGAAGTGTAGGGTACAGACAGCAATGTTAGAGAAGACATACTTAGAAATGAGCGTGTGAATTTGGCAAATAAGGTATTTTAGAAGGCTTATTCAGCAGACTATCTGAGACAAATGAAAAGGGGGTAATACTATTGATTGTGAGAGAGTGCCAATAATGTTTGAGAATGAGAAGAAAGACAACAATGATAGATGTGTGGTAATAAGGGGTTACTGCCAGGGAAGGAGGATATATTAGCGTGTATTATATTATATTCCACCTAAAAGTACCTTTAAGGAGTATTATGGCAGAAATAATTAGCTTCCAGCAGGGAATATTATAAATGGGTGAGAAGTGAAACCTGATATGCAATAATGATATTGTGTCAGGAGGCCATAGAAGGGAACATATAACAAAAGAGGTTAGATTCCTGAATAAGTGTATGAAACTATTTGGAATGGAAGATAAGGAATTAATAGCAGGAACCTGGACAGAATGTATACATTATTCCCCAGGTACAAGTTGCATTGAATAGAAATTATCCTTCACAGGAGCATGGAAATGTAACAAAGGCTTTGAAACACATAAAATAGCAGTTTCAGACCACGTAACAATAAAGACTAAGATAAATATGCAGAGTAAGCCAATAAAAATGAGACAGTGGCACTACTGTACTTGCTTGTCAAAAAGAGACAAATTTAAGTAATGGCTAGCCAAAACAATTCAAAAGTTGTTAGGAAAGATACAAATTTCTGTAGAATGAAAGGTGATGAGTGAGATAAAATGAAAATGGAATTTAATAATGTGGTAGAATCAGACAGAAACAGATATTGGAAAGAAGTAATAGGGATTATTTAAAGGGATTATCAAAGGTTAAAGTATTGCAAATAAAGGGTAATTTTACAAAACATGAAGAGTAACTTGAGAATGCTAAAGGGAAATAAAGGAGTATTTGGATAATATGCATGAGTTTAACAAAGTTGCTGTTAAGCAAGTATTTTTAATAACAACCTTAGAGTACAAAAACTAATAGTGCAATGACTTGGGCATCAGAATATAAAAATGGGTTTTGACAAACTTAGGGAGCCTATGACTATAAAAAAATAACCAGAGATCATATAGAGGTAACAGAGATAGAAAATTCTATGAAAATTGATGTAGAGCAGAAGAATGAAGAAACCAAGAAAATAAATAAATGGAAATATTTAGGAAAGAATATGCCAGGGTTAGAGTAAGATGTGATCCTAAAGTTAATAGCTAAGATGGGAAGGGTTGAGATAAAAATGGTGATGTATAATCAGTCATTAGGGAAGTCTTCCGGAGCAGATGATGTTTCTGCGGAAGTTTGCAAGTTGGGAGGGAAGAAGGTGATAAAGATCTGGAAAGTTTTGTTTAACAATATTTTAAATGGTGGGACAGTGCTAGCATCTTGGATGAAAACTGTGGAGACTGTTGTGCAGAAAAAGGGAAAAGACCCTTTAAATCCAAATTCATATTGACCAATTTCAGTTCTGAACCATAATTCTAAAGCATTTGTCTATAGTAGCTAAGAGAATGGCTAAGGTTTTACCCAACTGGCAGATGCAGATCAATGTGGTTTTGTGGAGGGGAGGTACACATTTGGCAACATTAATAGAATGTTGATTATCCACAGGGAAGAAGAGGACAATAAAACGATGTTGTTGTGGATGGAACTTAATGCAAAGAATGCATTCAGTAGTGTTAGCTGGGAGCTTATGAGTAGGACAATGGTGACATCTCCTTTTCCTGATAGAATGACAGGTTTAATTAGAAAGATATATGAAGGGTCAGAAGCAAGAATCAAGGTTGGAGAGTTACCCCCTAAAAAGCTATGCCTGAACAGAGGAACCAGGTAGTGACTTAGTATAACTGGAATGCTGGTCAAGAAAAAGTAGATGTATTTGTAGATGGTATTCTTTTGTGCTTGCTAAATAGAGAAAAGAATATTTCAATATTGTGGAATATTTTTCGACAGCCTTAAGGGGTTTCTTTCAGGATATAAAACAAATGAAAACAATATAAAGACTACAGAGATACACCGTGTTCCCGCAGATTAACTGGTTCAGCAATACCGATGTTTATGGGGACGTGATAAAATGAAGCATTTATGTGTACAGCTTTAAAATGATTCTATTATGGCAGCTAAGGATAAGTGGGAAGACACTAAACACATGATAATACAAACAATGAGAAGTTGGACGTTCTTGACTACGGATATGGATAGTAAGGTGTAAACAGTGAAATGTTTCTTATCCGTTTAATATTATATATTGATGAGGCATATTTTTATTAACAGAGAAGAAGCTGTGGACAATAATTAACAAAGCATTGACAGAATTAATTTGGGAGGGATTGAGGTAGAGTGTTATGTGGGATAAGTTATTTCTCCACACAGAAAAAGGTGATTTAAGATTACCGGATTTGAAAGGATAATTTAGAGATACACAGGTGAGGCTCATATACATAACATAGATTGAACACAACAAATCAAAATAGAAAGAACTGATGTTAAAATGGGGGGGGGGTAGTTCAGAAAAAAGGAGAGATCAAGATTTTGAATGTATGTCCCTAAGGAGAACAATATCAACCATGCATAACATTGTATTTATAATTCTGCATTTTGAGAACTAAGACAACATGGGAATGAAGAAAGGAGATTTTACCAGTAGAGATAACTGCAAGAAGAGGCATAGAAATAGGCAATAGATAGATGGAATTTATTGGAGAAAATTACAAAAGGATCCAAGGTCTTGTCAGCAATTAATTAGAGAAGGGAAAGTCACACAGTGGAATGAGGCCAGGCAGAAGTTTGGACTGTATGTTAATTATTTCTTTTTTTACCAGGGATTGATAGAGTATAGACAAAGAGAAAGTGTTAGGGGAGTGTTAAATGAAAGACTAGTTATGTGTGAGTTTATAGTTGAGCAGAAGCTGCTGTTAACAAAGGGATAATTAGTACTGCATACAAAATAATGCATGTTATCTATCAAAATCAATCAGAAGATGTTAGAAAAGACATGAGGATGGAAAAGCAATATGCAATAACTGGAGGATATTTGTATGGCTCCAAAATATACAGAAACATCTAAAAGGTTTAGGATTTTTACATGAAAGGTTTACATAAGCGTTTTTATACCCCATATAGACTACAGATAATCTTTCAAAGGCAAATAGTAATTGTTGGAGGTGTGATTAGAATGAGAGGGGTACTTGGGATCATGCCTTTTTTAGGGTTGCAAGGATTTGGTAGATTTTAAAACTTCTGTGCAGGGTACCTTGTCAGCAATGTTTGGGAGGAAAATTACTATAATTAAGGACATTTTGAGCTGGTATATTGAAAATGAGTTGCCTAGACATAATAAGGCCCTACTACGTTTAATGCTGTTGGCTGCCAAAAAGCAATTACTAGAAAATCAAAATCTAATTCAGATGTGACAAAATGATTGAATGTTGTAAAAGAGATAAAATAACTGGAGGTGGTATCCTTAGAAAAGGGATGGAGCAAATAGCAAAAAATAAATGGAATATGTGGGAACAATATATACAGCGTAATGTTCAGGAGGAGGAGTGGAATTTCTGGGGAGGCAGAGCTTGAGCAATCTGTATATTATTAAACTGAGTAAAAATTATTAAGAAAGAAATTTTTATATATAATGCATGAAAATGAAAATTTTCTGTAATTATTTCTCTTTTATAACTGTATGTGTATCTGTGTCATGTTTAATGTATGAAGTTAATAAAGGTATTAAATCCAAAGAGAAGACAGCATTCCCCACTGCTGAAGACCTTTTTCATTTGACTGTCTTACCCTTTGAAGTTGACAGAGCTCCTGACACTTTTCAAGGCCTCATGGATAATATCTTGAAACATCTCATCGGGTTCTCACCAGTGGACCTTGATAACATAGTAATTTATTCAGAAGCCTCAGAGACAAAATTATCCACAGTGCAAGACATACTAGACCCTTTAAGACAGATAGGACATACAGTTAATGTTGCTAAAAGTATGTTTGTATGACAGAATTAGGCCCCACTAAGATAAATCAGAAACTGTGACAAACTGGCCTGTGAAGCATTCTTATGACTAGCAGGCACCTATAGAAAATTTATTCCACAATCTGCTACTATAGCATGCCCTCTGACAGACCTTACAAAATATTAATTTTTTGCTCAGATAAGGTGAACCAGCAGTATATGAGGCTTTTAATTGGCTAAAAACTATCCTGTGTTGAGATCCTGTATGGGTTGTCCCTGACTTTTCTAAAATGATTATTGTTTACATCAGTGCATCCAAAGATAAGTAAGGTTGAGACAAAATACTCTGTCATAGAATGGGGACATCTCAGTATTAAATGGGGAGTAACATTTTTTCTTTATGTATTAATGTATAGTTTCACTTTGGTAACTGACTTTAAACCCCTGTGCTGGTTATACAAACACTTGGATATAAACACTAAGGTACGTAGATGGCTTTTGTCACTGCATTTTATTTCACCTTTAGACAAAGGCCTGACGACACCCACAAGAATATCAATGGGTTTTCTCAGTTCCATAACTTATCCCCTTCATTATAGAATCAATAGTTTTATGCTTGGGGAGAGGGTTATTGTGAAATAGTGCTTATCTGATTTGACCGAAATGGTGATTTGATGTGCTGTATATGCATAGTATATTATGGTAAGACCTTGGTGATGTGTATAGACAGCATATGATGGGAATAAAGACCCTGGAATACCATACTCTAATATGAATAACCCATGAAGGACTTTTAACAGAAGAGCTAGAAGCTTACAGTGTAAAAGAGAGGAAATCTAAGGCAAGAGTGGTTCATTTGGTGTAACCTGACCAGACTAAAACAGTGGAAAATATCAGGAGAATTAGTGAAACTCTAATGGGTCCTACTCAAGAAGTACCAGGGGCCCAACAGTTGATGTATTTAGAGATTGAAAGGTAGTTTTACCTGGGGTGCAATATCACGACGATGAACTATAAGAAATATGATTTTCTAACAGACTTTAAAAGTGAACTAAAGCACACGGAACTAAACTGTAGCTAACAGAAGAATGTTAAGACAAAAAAGAGAGCATGCTTTCTTTTCTGTTGAAAATTAACTTTGTTTTGACTTTTTCACTGCAATATAACTGTTCTAAACCTGAAGAAACTGTCTAGTGTATTAATATTCATTTATTTATTTGTCTTTGTTAACTTGGAAAGTCTGACTGAGCAAAAACCCATTTTCAGTGGCGGCTTGAGGGGATAAGCTCCACAGATTAATCACATATATTATATAAAAGTGAAAACATTTTACATGAACAGTATACATTTTTGCATAAAAAAAGGGAGGACATGTATTGGAAACAATAAAAGAAATTTACATGCACTGGATAAGCATCATTAGGGAAAGAAATACAAAGAGAAAGCATATGCACGTCTTCAATATATGGAAGTAAAGAAATAGAACTGAGATTGTTTTCTTGGATGGTAGTAACTGCAGATACAGTTGCAGATAGTAGTAATGCGATTTAACATTAACAATGAAAGCAGAAGTAGGTTGATGAAATTATAGGAAAGATAGCTAGACAGTTGGGAGGTTAGTGACTGGGGAAGGCTGGAGGCAGTGAGAAGGTGACAGTTTGAGACCTAATGAGACATTATGAGGTAATATAGCAGAGTAGAACTTCTGTAATGCTGGGCATTTATTGGGTGAATATAGGAGGTTGTGGGCAGTGGTTATCTGTGAGTAGGCATGCTGGTGATGGAGTCTGAGCCAGTTTAATTGTTTCATTACAATATAGTAATGCACTTTGCTAGGGAGGTTGGATGCAAATTTAGCTACTTTGTAGTAGCAAAGAGGTTAGTTTAGTTTTATAGGTAGTATTGATGTTTTTAAGAATGGAGGAAGCATGCAATAGTGAAGGAAGGAGGTAGTTTGATGTTAAGGTAATTCTAGAAGTATCTGTCAGGTAATACTTTACCCTATATACAGAGTCAAGTTTTTGGTGAGTTTTCTTGATGGAATAAAGTATGTGATGATCAAACTTAAGGTTATCATTGATTATGACTCCAGGTAGTTTAGTATGGCTAGCAGTTTCTGTTTTATTGTTAATATTTTCAGTAATATGAAACATATGTTTCTGGTTAAGGTATTGTTTTGGGTTGAATAACATAAGTTTATTTTTGGGGGGATTGAGAAATAAGTTAGAGTTTTTAAGTCGGGATTCAATGGCACTGAGGAAGTGTTGGGTGACCTCATGTTCTTTTGTTACAGATGGGGCAGAGCAGATAAGGGTTGAGTCATCATCATATTGTACAAAAGAGACAAGATTAGTAGTAGTATATAGTTTATGAAAATGTTAACTAAGACTGGGCCAACTGTTACCTTGGAGAACACCAACAGACATGGGTAGAAATGGCGAATGATTTTCCTGCCATTTAACTCCCTGCTGGCTATTGGATATATAGCTATGGAACTAGGAGAGCGAGGAATAAGTAAGATCTATGGTCACAAATTCAGAAAGGATCTTTTAATGGGATATGGTACAAAAGAGAGGAAACTAGGCTGCTCTCATTTCTGCTTTAGTTGACTAGGTTGGGGAAGTTGAGAAGAGCAGTATAGTGCCATGACTGGGTCTAGGCCTGTGCTGTGTCTTTCAGAGGAGGTTATGCTTAGTTATAAGTTGCATACGCTGTATATGGCTGCATTTCTCAAACATTTTTGAGATGATGATAAGATTGCAATGGATGTAAAGTTTCCTAGTTCAGTTGATACACTCCCTTTGTAAAGGGATATTATGACTTTTTTTTTTCCAGATGGGAGGGTATAGGTTTAAGTTATTGACTGGTTGATTAGAATGGAGACAGGGAAGGCAATTATATCAGCAGCAATTTTTAGATATTCGATGGGAAGATTTTAGTTTCTTAAGTAATGTTCTAATAATTAAGGTCTGGAAAGGATGAAAGCTAAATGACTGCATGTGGTTTTCAAAAATGGGGGAAGCTGTAGGGAAGTGAAGTGGTCACTGATTGGGGAAAGCACTATCTACATAAAATGATTGTTGCATTGAATGGAGATAGAATCAATGTTGTTAGAAGTCATAGGATATGGTGTGGAGGTAGAGCCAGGGTGTATTGTTTTATTTAGGGATGACCAGAATAAGTTGCAATTGTTTTTGTGCTTATACTGGAAGGTATTGTAATATCACTTATTCTCTGATTTAACAATGAATTCAGTATGTTTTCTGAGATGTTGAAAGTGTTGGTTGGTATACTGTGTTTTATTTTTGCACCTTTCCTTCCAGGCTTTGACTTTTTGCAGCATGATATGCGTATCAGAAGGATTTGAGATTTTTGTTTCATTATTTCTTTATGCAGGCTCCTGAAGAGAGGTGCCACTGGATTAAAAGTTACAATGATATTTCAGGTTTGAAGTATGTACTTTCTGTAGATTCTTGAGATGTGGTTTGTATTAGACATGAGCTCTCATTCTGTGGTGAGCTGCGACATTTCAGGGTATATGTCTATTTCTTCTGTGGTCTGAAATGATGAGTGAGTATGCAAGTCTTCTTTTTTATTTAATGATATAATAGAGGCTTCTTTAGTGGAGATTTTTTCTGTAATTATTTTTAGAAGCTGTCTTATAGATGTAGTGGTTTTGCTACAGATTCTTCTGAGGGGTTGAGAAAGTCCGATGTTTATTTTCCTGGGTATGGAGTTATAGCTCAATCTTAGTATGTCTGTTTTTTGTCATGGCTCCTGCAGACTTTAAAGTTTCTAACTTTTTTGACCTAGTAATTGTTGCCATTGTTGTTTATTCTTCTTCTTCTTTTTTTGATAAAAAGAATGTAATCGTTAATATTTTTAGACGCACTATAGGGACTGCTGGATAATTGTTTTAGTTTATACCAATGATGCCTTCTTCACAGTCTGGTACTTATGGGAAGGGTGCATGTATTGCTTATAGTTGCCTTTTTAATTTGATATGGAAACTTTAGCATTAGATACAATTAGTAGAGGGTGGTAGGCATAGATACCAGCAATACGTACTCCTTATAGTTTTCATGCTATTATACAATACTTTAGGTATATGATCACTACTTGTTCTGCATCTGAATTTTGAGGCTGTATTATTTTCAATGAATTGTATATTTGTTTATGTATATATTATTTTTTGTGATTTGTATTTTCAATTTCTGGGAAATGTGAGTTGACAGTTTGTGCTTTAATTATCTATAACTGTCCCCAGTTCAGAGAAAAATGAAATGCTTTAAGCATTCAAATATACTTGATTACTTAAAGAAAAATGTAAGTTCACACGTTTATATCATCAGGCATACTAATGTGCAGTACTGCAGTACAAGTTTACACAAAACCTGATAAAGATCAAAAGATTTTTATTTTGAGAAGAAGCAGCTGAACAATTAAAACTGGTCTCATTGTTTACTATCACATCAATCATCATGGCTGATTTTCTGCTATTATTAAGAATCAATTACGCATTCAATAACTCAATGAATGGGTTTCATTTCTTTCTGCCCAATCAGAGAGTAGATGTAGCTTATTTCTATCACAGTTCTCTCTTAGCTTACATTGCATATTATTTATTTCATTCAGAAAATGGCAAGCATATCGCCATATTTTGTTCCTGCAGTTTGTCATTTAGCTTCTAATCCTTCCTACCCATAAAACAAGCGAAAACACAAACAGTCTTGTCTAGAAACCAGGCTGTGTAAATTATACACCAGGATAGAATAAAAATCAGTAAAATTATTTATCCCTAAGACATCCTGTCCAGAGACCTCACTGTGCTTATCTTATTGCTGATATTCAGAACTAAAGCACTTAAGAGGCCACATCCCAAAAGTAATATTAGCATGTAACATGAACATGTATGAATCTGCCTATAATACATCTCCAGTTAAAGCTTCAGAAATGACAGTGGAGCTAAACTATACAGTGGAACAGCTTAATAACTATGTCTGACAATTTAGATTCAAAAACCATTAGTACTGTAGAAAGATGATGTTATTACACACTGTCCATTGATATTGTAAGCATCGGTTTATAACAACTGATAGTGTGTTGCATTCCACAAATACTTTAAAGTATAATGTATTTGATTCTGCTGGTCTTTATATTTCCTTCCTCAGGATTATGAAGCATCACACATTCTGCCCACACATTTTAGTGAGAAAAGCCTTACAGGGAAAGACATGTTTTAATCTTCATAATCACATTCATGACTGTTAGTTCTATACTCCTGATAGTGGGTCATTCCTGCAGACCTATTATGTTTATATTTCACTTTGTTCTTGTTACTGTTCATGTCTCTTTCAACTAGATTTATTCAGGTATAGTACAAAATTATAAGCATAATACTATATTGTACAGCTACGTTGCTTAATTATGATGTTATGCTTCTGCTTGTAAACTGTTCCTAATTTACAGTACAAATATAAGAATTGTTTGCACATTCATAGCATAACACAGTATTAACTAATATTTAAATTTTCAGTTTGTCTTTTGTCACTTCTTTTCTTTGTTTTTCCAGTAATTCATATTCCTGTATGTATAATCATTTGTGTGGATGTAGAAATTATCTTTATATTGTGAACTTTGTGTTATTAAACATTAGATGTCTGAACCTTTTATTCTTTGGCCTCTACTGTAAAAGAACTCTGTCCATTTGGCCCTGGTTTAAAATAAACAAAAGTAAATATGTCAGTAAATTGAGATCCTGAAGGAACATGTCAGCTTCACTAAATTATGCTCATCATCAGACACTGATTATTGTGACCCTAGTTGGTTAGTTTCTGTAGTTCAGAGTGTGTTTATGTACTTTTAAGAAGCATTTCCAGAAGTACCACATGCATGTAAATACTAAGCGCGTGCAGGCAGCAGTGCCATTTTGAGACAACAGCCAGATTGTTAACATGCATGAGTGTGATAGTCAGTCTGTTCATAAGTTTATTTAAGTTAAAGTTACAAAGCTGCATTTCTGATGTGTTTGTCTGTAATAAAGCTTCTTGAATTGAACCCACGAATGCTCGTCTGTTTTATCCTGACTGGACGAGTGACATGGTGTCAGAACCGGGATTAAGAGAACAACTTCTTCAAGCCATGAGGTGCAGAGTTGAAGGTGAAGGCAGACTAAGCAGGTTGAATGAAATTGAGCTTAGTCAAACAAAAAAGGGACAGAAACAAGCTAAAGGTAAAGAAAACTGCACAAATTATTTGTTTGACAAAGAAAATGAAATGGCGCATTTATAAGGCGCAAAATGCATTATTAATCAAATGAGTAGCACAAAAATGTATAATTAATCAAAAGAAAGGCACAAAATGCATTATTAATTAAATGAAATTTTAGAAACCATGATATTTGATAAAACTAGCAAAACTATTCATATGGGGCTCAGAATTACCTTTGGTTTGCATAACAAACATGTTTAAAGTTAAACAGGCCCAAGAAAAGTATAATGAGCATGATAAGAGATTAATAAGGCATAATAAGTACAATAAAAGGGCAAAGTAAGCTTAAAAAGCAAGGCAACTGCATATTTTTAGTAAAAGACCATGTTTGGGCACAGACTACTATTTTGCATTGGCAGAAGCCATTCAAAGCATAACTAGAGTTGTTTAAAGTATCACAGAGTGTGCAGTGTTTGCAGAGTGTGTGCTTTATTATGCTGCAATTATTTCAAAAAGTTTGCTGTGTGCAAAGTTAGTTTTATTGCAAAGTGCAGGCAAAGTACAGCCATTTTGAAAAGTTTCTTGTGCTGTGTGCATTTATTCACAGAAAGCCACCATTTCAAAGTGCTTCTTATACTGTGCAGAGTTATTTCACAAAGTACAGCCATTTTGAAGAGTTCTTGTGCTGCGTATAATTTATTTGCAAAGTGCATTCATCTCAAAGTTTCCATTGTGTACAGTTTATTCACAAAGTACAGTCATTTTGAAGTATTTTTTACACTGATAAGGAGTGTTTTTTATAAAGTAGAATGATTTCAAAGTGTTCTTGTGCTATGGAGACTTATTTGGCAAAGTGCAGTTATTTCAAATAGTTTGTTGCACTATTGGCCATAATTACAAGTAATGACATAAAGTTTTGACATATATATTTTTACAAGTGTATGTTCATACATGATTTTAAGCACCTTCACTGCTGTGTGTTGATATGGCAGAGGCATTATGCAGACCAAGTCCACTTGTGTTTGATCATAATAGAGCAGAAAATTGGAGAGTTTTCAAGCAGGAATATATTTTCATACAAGCAGCTTTTTCTGACAAAGATGCACGTACAATGGCATTCATTTTGCTTAACTTAGCTGGGTCAGAAGCTATTGAAAGAGAATGCTCATTTGTATATACACCAGAAATATATGCAAGAGAGGGGGAAATCTGCCATATTGTGGTACTGGCTGAATCAAGGGAAGACCCTGAGTGCTTAAAATATAAATTTAGAGAAATGTGGAACCCCCAGACAAATGTTACATTACAGAGGCAGTTACTTTTTACAAGAGACCAAAAGCCAGATGAAACTTTTGCAGCTTATATCACTGACTTGAGAAACAAAGCTAAAACATGCAGATTTGGTGACTTGAAAGATGAGTTAATAAAAGACAGGCTTGTGTGTGGTGTTAATAGTGCTGCAATGAGAAATATTTTGCTTTGTTAAGTAAAGCCATAGAGATTTGTCAAATCCATAAGCTCACAAAAAGGCACACAAGAATGCTTACACGTGAAAAAGCATGGTTTTAACACCCTCTAGAGCAAATATAGACAGCATACAACACATGGCAAGCAGAAACAGGCCTAAGCACATGGCAGCTGCAACCCCTGCGGGTGTGGCAGGGAGACCCTGTAGCTTTCTAGCAAGTTCCAAGACTAACTCAGTAAAAAAGGGCTTGCTCAGTACAGTATAAGAGTGAGTCAGCAAAGCCCAAGTCAAGTCTTATTGTTAACTGCCGTAATTGTGGAGCCAACCATGAGTCTAAAAGACAGAAGGGCTTAGCATTTGGTCAGCAATGCCAAAAGTGCAAAAAATGTAATCATTTTCAAAAGGTTTTGTAACTCAAGCAAGCCTCATTCAGTTATTAAAAAAGGTCACTCAAAAAAGCAAGTTGATTGTGTGGAGAGCTGCAGCCCTACTTTCTATGTAGATGGTGTATCAATGGTTGGTGAAAAGGTTAATGCAGTAGATTTGTGGCAAAGAACGAAGTATCTTATACTGTCCTCATCAATGGTAAACCAACAGAGCTCAAAGTAGACACTGGTTCAAAGTGTAATGTAATGTCAGCAGAAGCATTTGCTAAAGTGAGAGCTGGTGAGCAACCTAATTTGGTCAATTGTGCAAAGCTTGTTGCTTATGGAGGTGGAGAGATCCAAACCGAAGGCTCTGTAATACATGTGGTAGCCAGTCTGTTCCTAAGTTTATTTAAGTTACAAAGCCACACTTCTGATATGTTTATATGTAATAAAGCTCCTTGAACTGAGCCCATGAATGCTCGTCTGTTTTACCCTGACCAGAAAAAGGACACTTCCCAAATTATTCATTGTTACTTCTCAACTCAGTGTTGCTCTAGCTTACCTATCAGTTCCACACAGCAAAGCTAAGTTAAAATAATAACATATCACCACACTTCATTGTCTCAAAAAACAAAGTACAATATAAATCTGTTATTTCATTTTGCACAGAATCACTTGTAGGCATGTGTAACTTTTTCTGAGTGAATTCAGCAATAATATGGTAAGATCAGATTGTCATAAATTAGAACATTTCTGAAAGACTTACCGCTGGATTTACTAATCTTCCGTGCATTACTAGTCTAGTCCTGCACAGAAGCAGCCACTTAGGAGCAGGACGGCAGTGTGCCATGCATATTAATGAAGACACGCTGCCCAAACTCCTAGGCATACACGGAGCGTGTACGAGTGCAGGGGGCATGTCTGAGAGCAGAGCTCTCAGAATAAACACTCCCCTGCAAAGTAGAACAGCAGAAAGTGGAAATAAATGAGTGAGGCCGCACATAGGTGTCAGCATATCCCCACAAACAGTCCCCCATGTGTACAACAGCAACAGTACATATAAATAAACTATGCTATGGTTAAAGCAGCTTAAAAGGCTTAAGAGGATAACAAAGAACATATATGCAAATGAAGCAGCACAGCAATAATGTAGTGGACAGGGCGTCTGCCTAATGAGCAGGCAGTCCTGGTTTGAGTCCCACTGCAGTACATACCATTTTCCATGTGAAATCTGTATATGAACATTTTTTCTCATATATTTGCTGTATAACCTATTAAATAACAATTAAATGTGAACTAGGCTACTGTATTAATAAGGCACTAGTAAGCAGGTTTAAGCACAAATAAGCAGTAGTAAGCATGTATAAGCACTAGTAAGTGTGTTTAGGTGCATTTGCATGGGGGTAAGCATTACCTACACAGATTAAGCAAAGTAAAAGCTAACTGAGTGTTAGAAACTGTAACAGGAAGTTGGCAGTGCTTACCTCCACACAAACCTGCTTACAACTGCTTTAAAGTGCCTTAATCACTCAGTATCCAACCGTCAGTGTTCAGCACCACCAACAAAATAAACTGCTCCTGCAAGGCTCGAACCATGGACCCTGCACAACATAGACAAAGGAGTTTACTACTAAACCATGACAGATACAAATAAAATTGATGTCAGAAACATATCATCCAGTCCAGTCATGCAACAACACAGAGAATGTATACCTACAGTAAGATGGATGTGTGTGTGCAAATATATTACTATCTAAACCAATACAACATATCTATAGACGTAGTTTTATATATATATATATATATATATATATATA